>NC_133617.1:568500234-568800234 GCF_048593235.1 Sminthopsis crassicaudata | reverse complement strand
TACAGTATCATTGTTGAAGTGTATAATGATTTGCTAGTTCTGCTCATTTCACTCAGCATCAGTTGATATAAGTCTCTCCAAGCCTGTCTGTATTCATCGTGCTGGTCATTTCTTACAGAACAATAATATTCTATAACATTGATATACCATAATTTACCTAACCATTCTCCAATTGATGGGCATCCGTACATTTTCCAGTTTCTAGCCACTACAAAAAGGGCTGCCGCAAATATTTTGGCACATACAGGTCACTTTCCCTTCTTTAGTATTTCCTTGGGATATAAGCTCAGTAGTAGCACTGCTGGATCAAAGGGTATGCACATTTTGATAACTTTTTGGGCATAATTTCAGATTGCTCTCCAGAATGGTTGGATTCTTTCACAACTCCATCAATAATGCATCAGTGTCCAGTTTTTCCACATCCCCTCCAACATTCATCATTATTTGTTCCTGTCATCTTAGCCAATTTGACAGGTGTGTAGTGGTATCTCAGAGTTGTCTTAATTTGCATTCCTCTGATCAATAGTGATTTGGAACACTTTTTCATATGAGTGGGAATAGTTTCAATTTCTTCCTCTGAGAATTGTCTGTTCATATCCTTTGACCATTTATCAATTGGAGAATGGATTGATTTTTTATAAATTAGAGTCAATTCTCTGTATATTTTGGAGATGAGGCCTTTATCAGAACCTTTAACTGTAAAAATGTTTTCCCAACTTGTTACTTCCCTTCTAATCTTGTTTGCATTAGTTTTGTTTGTACAAAAGCTTTTTAATTTTCTCTTTTATGATCAATAATGATCTCTAGTTCTTCTCTGGTCACAAATTCCTTCCTCCTCCACAAGTCTGAGAGGTAAACTATCCTATGTTCCACTAATTTATTTATGATCTCATTCTTTATGGCTAAATCATGGACCCATTTTGATCTTATCTTAGTATGTGGTGTTAAATGTGAGTCCATGCCTAGTTTCTGCCATACTAATTTCCAGTTTTTCCAGCAGTTTTTGTCAAATAATGAATTCTTATCCCAAAAGTTGGGATCTTTGGGTTTGCCAAACACTAGATTGCTATTTTTATTCACTATCTTGCCCTGTGAACCTAACCTATTCCAATGATCAACTAGTCTATTTCTTAGCCAATACCAAATGGTTTTGGTGATTGCTGCTTTATAATATAGTTCTAGATCAGGTACAGCTAGGCCACCTTCATTTGATTTTTTTTTTTCATTACTTCCCTTGAAATTCTCGACCTTTTGTTCTTCCATATGAATTTTGTTGTTGTTTTTTTCTAAGTCATTAAAATAGTTTCTTGGGAGTCTGATTGGTATAGCACTAAATAAATAGATTAGTTAATTGATCAATGATGGACAGAATCAGCTACATCCAGAAAAGGAACACTGGGAAATGAGTGTAAACTGTTAGCATTTTTTGTTTCTCTTCCCAGATTATTTTTACCTTGCGAATACAATCCTTCCTTTGCAACAACAACAATAAAATTCGGTTCTGCACAATATATATTGTACCTAAAATATACTATAAGATATTTAATATGTATGGGAATGCCTGCCATCTAGGGGAGGGAGTGGAGGGAATGAGGGATAAAATTCAGAACAGAAGGGAGTACAAGGGATAATGTTGTAAAAAAAAATTACCTATGTATATATAGTGTCAAAAATGTTATAATTATAAAAATTAATAATAAAAAAATAAATAGATTAGTTTAGGGAGTATTGTCATCTTGATTATATCTGCTCAGCCTATCCAAGAACATTTAATGTCTTTTCAATTATTTAAATCTGACTTTATTTTTGTGGCAAGTGTTTTATAATTTTGCTCATATAATTCCTGACTTTCCTTTGGTATATATATATTCCCAAATATTTTATACTATCGACCGTTATTTGGAATGGAATTTCTCTTTGTATCTCTTGTTCTTGGATTGTGTTGGTAATGTATAAAAATGCTGTGGATTTATTTTGCATCCTGATAGTTTGCTAAAGTTCTGAATGATTTCTAATAGCTTTTTAGCAGAGTCTTTGGGGTTCTCTAAGTATACCATCATGTCATCTGCAAAGCGTGATAGTTTGATTTCCTCATTACCTACTCTAATTACTTGAATCTCTTTCTCAGCTCTTATTGCTGAGGCTAGCATTTCTAGTACAATATTGAATAGTAATGGAGATAGTGGGCAACCTTGTTTTACTCCTGATCTTTACCCCCTTTTAATGAGGTGAGAGAAAATTCTCTGAAAAACAAATATGTTAATTATTTACTCTTTGAGCCTCTTCTGATGAGAGTAAGAATCACACAATGATTCTCCCCCTCACTAAGTTCCCTCAGATATGGTGTATTTTCTATGTCTCTTCCTGGGATGTAGTTTCCCTCTTTTTATCACTCCTTCCCCTTTTTCTGAACCGACCTCCTTCCCTTTACCACACCTCTCTTTTTTTCTTTTATATCAGTAAAATCAAATTATCCTTGAGTATTTTTTATATACCCACAACAGAGTTACAGTTCTCAAGGGTTCTGTGTACCTTTTTCTGTTTCTCTTCAGTCTTGTGGATGTAGATCAAATTTTTTGTTTAAGTCTGGTTTTTTTCTTAGAAACATATAGAATTCCTCTGTTTCATTGAATGACCATCTTCTTCCATGGAAAAAGATGCTAAACTTAGCTGGGTAGTTCATTCTTGTTTGCAGTCCTTGATCTTTTGCCTTACGGAATATCAGGTTCCAGGCCCTTCTATCTTTTAATGTGGAGGCAGCCAGATCTTGGGTGACCCTTATTGTGGCACCTTGGTATTTAAATTGTTTTTTTCTAGCTGCTTGCAGGATTTTCTCCTTTGTGTGGTAATTCTGCAGCTTAGCCACTATATTCCGTGGTGTTCTTTTTTAGGGTCTATTTCAGAAGGAGTTCGATGAATTCTTTCCACATCTACTTTCCCTTCTGTTTCTATTATCTCTGGACAGTTCTCTTTGATAATTTCCTGTAAAATAGAATCTAGGCTCTTTTTTTGGTCATAGTTTTCTGGAAGTCCAATAATCCGCAGATTATCTCTCCTAGATCTATTTTCCAGGTCTATAGATGTTCCCAGTAAGTATTTGACGTTGTTCTCCAGCTTATCATTTTTTTTTGTTTTGTTTGACTGATTCTTGGGTTCTCTGTGAATCATTCATTTCTATGTGTTCCATCCTGACTTTTAAGGAGTTATTTTCTTCTTTCACAGTTTTTAGTTCTTTTTGTAAATGCCCAATTTCGTTTTTAAATGAATTATTTTGCTCTATTGAGTTTTTTTCCATTTCCCTAATTTTTTTCTTTTGAGAATTATTTTCTTTTTCCAATTCAGAAATTCTATTTTCTTGAGACTTTTTTATCTTTTCCAATTCAGAAATCCTACTTTCCTGTGTTTTTTTAACCTTTTCTAATTCACTAATTTTGTTTCCCTGCATGTCCTGTGAATTCTTTATTTTTTCCAACTCCAATTTCAGGACGTTGTTATTCTCTATCATAACTTCCCTTTCTTTTCCCCATTTTTCTTCGATCTCCCTCAATTTTTTAAGAGCTTCTTCTAGGAGAGAGTTATGTGATGGGGGGCAGGAATCGTTCCCCTTTAGGTTGTTGTCTGTTGATTCTCTGCTGTCAACTTCCTCGGGGTTGGATACCCGCTCTTTCTCTGTATAGAAGGAATCTATGGTTTTTCTAGCTTTTTTGCTCATACTTAAAAAAATCTTTTGGGGTCTGTCCCTGGGGTAGGAAATTATTTACTTCTTTACCAGCTTCCTCCCAGACCGGATGGATGCAGCAGCCCCCGCGCCGGAGCTAAGATAGAGCTCTGGGAGAGAGTTCCCCACCCCCTCCCTGGAGGTGCCTCAGAGGTGATTAGCACTACTGTGCTTCGAGGGCGTAGAATAGTGAAGACAGCAGGAAGCCCAGCCTATGTGTCCGGGTGGGGCGTGGATGTCTGCAGCAGGTGACGTGAGAAGCCCCTGTGCTCAAACTGGAAGTGTCTGCCAGAAACCGCGGTCCCTAGTTCAAAGGTTCCGCTTCTCTGGGACTTCCTGGAGCTGAGTTCCACTCCCTCCAGCTAAGCTAGGCAGTGTGTGTTGCCTTGGGCCGTATCCACCCACTTGTCAGTCTCTTAACTATTCTCAGGAGGTAGCTGAGGCCACACCCCCTGGTGCCAAGAGATCCGCTGAGTCACCCCCCCGGATTGGGGAAAATCTAATTTGAGTTTTAAAATATTTTGGCTTTCTCTTCTGAACTGCTAAATAATTAGCAGAGAATAGCTAACAGCCTGTGCCAGATTCCTTTACCTCAGTGGCTTCTCTGATCCCAGAGCACTTCCCAGCGCAATGGGCGCAGTGTGCCCCTACCCCACCGTCTGTGCTGGTCTTTCTTATTCCTCCCCTGAGAACTGACCTTTCCTGTTGAAACTCCAGATTCTCTTCAGCTGGTAAGTCGTGCTTCCAGTCCTTGTGGTATCTATCAGTCCTGAGCTAATTTTGAGACTTAATTTATCTAATTGGTTGTGAGGGAATGAGGACGTTCACTGAGTCGTGTGTTTCTTCTCCGCCATCTTGGCTCCGCCCTGAAACTATTCTTTAAGGAATCATTTTCCTCTGGCAATTTCTGTGTTTCCTTTTCCAGAGTTCTTATTTCCTTCCCCCACCTTTCTTTAACTGTCTTTTAAGATCCTTTTTGAATTCTTCAAAGAGAATCTTGTGAGATGGAGACCAATTTATTTCACTCTTGTAGGCTTCATCTAGAAATGTTTGGCCTTTAGTGTCCTCAGGATTTGAGATCTGTGTCTGTCTCCATAAAACTCTATGCTCAAAGCTCTTTTTGCTTTTTTGCTCATTTTTAAAGATTGAAGTCTACTCTTAGGGCAAAAGAGATATTGTTCCAAGCTTCTTCTACAGGTGACAGAGGCTTTCTGCTGCCCTGGGGCCACTGCTGCTGGTTTCCTTCTTGTGCTGCGTGAGTGTGGCCAAGTCCCTATTTATACTGGGGTTCCGGGGCTCACTATTAGGCTTTTTTGATTGTGTAGATGTCTCACAGCTAATTGGCTGATCCACCAACTTTTAAACCAGGGCAGAGTAGCAAACAATGCTGTATTTTGCTTATGAGCCTCCCACTAGATTTTCCCAGCCCCAGGAAGCCTCTCCACTCTGGAACTCTCTGCACTGCATTGTGCTGCATTTTGCCTACACTGGCCTGTAACCCCCTCCACTGCTTATTGAGACAGATCTTCCTGAAGTTCTTTCAAAATTTATTCTGCTGGAAATTTGTCACACTTCAAATATGTGTGGGTTCTGTCACTCCACAACTGGTTCAGGGGCTTGATTTGGTGTTGATTTGAGGGAAGTCAGGAAGAGTTCAAAGACCTGTCAACTCTGCCATTTTGTCTCTTCTCCCAAATACCAATTCTATTTTTTAAGGAGTGTTTCTATTCATTGAAGTTTTGTGCCTATTTTTATTGTTTGATCTATTCTGTTTCTAAGGTGTTATTTCTTTTTTTATTTCTTTCTTTATTTTTGCTCAGGCTATTGGGGTTAAGACTTGCCCAGGGTCACATAGCTAGGAAGTGTTAAGTTTCTGAGAACAGATTTGAACTCAGGCTCTCCTGACTTCAGAGCTGACATTCTATCCATTACACCATCTAGCTGCCCTGAGGTGTTATTTCTTTTAATTACTTTTCAAACCGTCTTTACCAAGCTATTGAGTTTTTCATGATTTTCTTGTCTCACTGACCTTTGATTTCCCAACTTTTCCTCTGCCTCTATTATTTGAAGTTTTAAAAATTCTTTTGAGCTCCTCTAAGAAAACCAGAAACCAGTTTACATTTTTTCTTTGAAGCTTTGGATTTAGCAGTTTTGACTTTGTTTTCTTTCTCTGATTTTTGTTCAGATGTGCCCTGTTATCATACTAACTTTCCATGATCAGATTGCTCTTTTTCCAGATTATTTGTTGACTTTAAGATGTATGTAAATAATTTTATGTAATGTATATTATAAACATATATTTTTTCTCCACTTACATGTAAAAATTTTTAACATTAGAATATTTTTAAAGTTTTAAGTTCAAAATGTCAATGCTCCCTCCTTTCTGAGACTGAAACAATGTTAAATAATTTATACATATGCAAACATTCAAAAATATTTACATATTAATAATTTGGGGAAAGAAAAATAAAAAAAGGAGGGAAGAGAGAGAGAGAGAGAGAGAGAGAGAGAGACAGAGAGAGAGAAAGAGAAAGAGAGAGAGAGAGAAACTATGTTTGAGTTCCTGTATTCAGATAGCATCAGTATCAGTCTTTTCTCCTGAGGCAACAATTTTCATCAGACATCATTTGGGATTATGGTATTGTTAAAATAGCTAGGTCATACCCTTTTGTTTATTACATAATATTGTCATTACTGTATACTGTATATGTAGTTTTTTTTTTCACTCTGCTTCAGTTTATATATATATACATATATATGTATATATATATATGCCTTATGTATTTCTATTCATCATTTCTTATAGAATAATAATATTCTATCACAATCATAAACCACAACTTATTCTGTCATTCTGTAGTTGATGGACATCCCCTCAATTTCCTATTCTTAGCCATCTTAAAAAGAGCTACTATAAATATTTTTGTACAAATAGCTCCTTTTCTTTTTTAAAGAAAATTCTTTTTTGTATAGATACCTAATAGTGATAAGCAAAATTAAAGGATATACACAGTTTGATACTCCTTTAGGCATAATTACAATTTGCTCTCCTGAAAGGTTGGATCAGTTCTCAACTCCACCGATAATGTTTTCATGTGCCAATTTTTCTAAGTCCCTGCAGACATTTATGATATTCCTTTTCTGTCATATTAACCACTCTGATAGTTATGAGGTTGTAGCTCAGAGTTGTTCTAAATTGCATTTCTCTTATCAATGGTTAAATCAATAATAATTTAGAGCATTTTTATATGATTATAGATCTGAAAACTATCTCTTCATATCCTTTGACCATTTAATCAATTGGACCATATCTTGTAATCTTAAATGTGAATGAGTTGTCTATATATTTGAGAAATGAGGCCTTTATATTTCCTTTAAAAAAAATCTGGCAGTTTTCTGTAAGGGCCCTTTAAATGGGCGGACACAGTGCATCGGGAGATTGAGGCCCAGAAGTAATTTCTGTGGATATTAGGACTGCCCTTGGGCGGGATCCTGGCCATATTGAGATAGTTTCGTAATGGGTGACTCTCTCGCTGATTGGCTGTGTGTGTGACCTCACAGGCCCTATGTAAGCCCACTGCAGGCAGCAACCGCCCTCTTTAACCTCGTGCTCTTGACCCTGGCTCCCTAGCCTGGGTGGCCAAGCCAAGATGGGTAGCCAAAAGAGGTAAGGGTTTTGGTAGTGAACACATGGGTCTTCTGACCAGGTGTTCACTTGGGAACCAACAAGTCAGGGCATCAGTTAGGGCATTATGTGAGTAGGTATAATAAAGGCTTTTAAGATTACACGTGATTGTTCTTGAGTGCGCTACCGGTTATTAAGCTATAGATTCAAGAGATTGTGGCCAGAGACCTTAGAAGGCCTCAGAGGAGGCGAGCCGGGTAGAGCTCACACTGCAAAGGACAGTGGTCAAAGGTACTCTGGTGGGTCTAGGACAGACTAGTAATTGTAACTGCCAGGAGAGCACGTTATAAATGGCGCTCAACGTGGACGCATCAGGAATTATCAGGTTTTAAAAATATTTAATATTCAGAATTAAGATTCTGAAAGATCCGGTAGAAACGCCACTTAAGAGGGAAGACAGAGAAGCAATATGGACCCAGGTAAATCTGGGATCAGACTCAAGAACACAGCTGAACATAATGCTTATATCAAGAGGTTAAAGAGCCAGATGGAAGATCTTTTAACAAAGATCACCACTGAAGAACAGCAGGAAGCTTGTAATCAAGCTCCCAGAAGGCTATCCCCACACCCAGTAAATACAGCTCGGAGAGGGAGCAACCTAGAGCTAATGCGATTGTATGACAGTAGAGAGTATAAAATGCCACAGCAAGAGTTGCTGGAATTGCAGGTTAAACTACAGATTGAGATAGAGAAAGAAGAAAAAGCTAGGTTACTACAGATAGAACAGGAAGAGTTCAAACCAGTGGCTGAAACTAAGGAAGGAAATAAACGAATCACATGGACTTCAGTTGTAGAAATTCTTCTTAGCGTTTTGTTGGTTTACCTTGTGCATTGTTGTTTTAAGGAATTTATTGATTACTATTCCATTGAGAAGTTTAGTTCTTTTTATGTGCAAAGCTCAGGTTTGATTTTAAATCAGCCTTTGGGGAATTTTCCAATTCTTCTTCCCTCTGCCTCACCTTCTTGGGCCAAGGGAGAAGGGGGAGGAGGAAAAGGAAGGGCAATAATACCATCAGCACTGCCCATTAATCCATTCAAAACTCCTGTGTCTTCATTTCAAAGGACAGGAGTAGGCTTTATGCCCCAAGGCAAAAAGGAATTGTGGGGTATTGAGTATAATCAGAAAAGTTTTAAAAATACAGTTCAGTTAATTTCTAAGAAACCTTACAGGGATAAGACCTTGCAGTTAGAGAGAGTGGAGTTTTATACTTTTAAAACTGCTAGGATCGTCTTTGGAGAGTTGGAACTCCTCTTTTCTTACCTCGTGGATTTTCCACTTCCACAGGTGAGCTTGATTTCCCAACCCCCTACAGGTACTTATAAAACAGTGTTTATGTTTAGAATGGGTTGGAAAAGTGCTGTTTTAATCACTAGAATAAATAGACAGTGTGTGATCTTTGACCCAGGAGGAAAAGTAATATCAGATTTATTGATTCACAGTCCTGGAGTACAATTCGGTATCAGAAACTCAAACTTTGATTTTTAGGCAAAAGAATTCAGGGATATAACCGAGTGTTCTTTTTTCATAAAGTCATTACTGCACAGACTATCCGCAAGATCTTCTCTTCTAAACAAGAGAAGGGAATTTTGGGATATGTGATTGCTTACAATTTTAAAATTTTGATTTTACATTTTTAAACATTTTTGATTTTACATCTTCAAAGTATTTTGATTTTACATTTTAAAGTTATTTTGGTTTTACATTTTTAATCTATTTCGGTTTTACACTTTTAAATTATTTTGGTTTTACATTTTTAAATTCTTTGCATTTTACCTTAGCAATGCACTTCGGGCATACACAGAAAGTGCAGCTAAGTGACAGACTGACTTTTGTCTGACTTGTTAATCTTTTTGACAACAACTTTGTTTCCACTGTGATGTGGAAAGGCCTGGATGGCATTTGGAAAGGCCCAAGTTGGGCCCCGGGGACATTCCTTCCTAGGTGCAGATCCAGCAGCAGAGTTCATCCCCACCAGAGACATTTGTAACCTGGGGATCCAAGAGAAGGACCAGACAACAGTCCAGAGAGACCAGCCAGATGTCCGCAGCCCTTCAGACGCTGATGGCAGCGATGCCCCTCCTGACCATGACACCAGAGACAGCAGACACAGTTCCAGTGTTGCAGCTGAAATGGACTGTTTTGGGTGATACGCAATATAAAGACTGTAAATGGACAATGGGCCTGCTTGCTTCTCCCGTGGCTACTTGCCATATGGTGGCCTGGGAAGAGGCTTTGCCCTATGCTTTCTATTGAAGGACTATGCTTTTAAATTAGTGGGTGAAAAACCAACACACCCACCTGCCGTTGTTATTGAGACAATGTTACTGGACATGACTTTGCTTATGTGCACCTGTGAAACTAGAATTGTTCTAGAATTGTGAAAAGTGCAATAGAGAATTGTGATAAGCTAGAATTGTGAAAAGTGTAATAGAGAATTGTGAGAAACTAGAATTGCTCTAGGATTGTGAAAAGTGCAATTGAGAATTGTGATAAGCTAGAATTGTTCTAGGATTGTGAAAAGTGCAATTGAGATTTGTGATAAGCTAGAATTGTTCTAGGAGTGTGAAAAGTGCAACAGAAAATTGTAAGAAACTAGAATTGGTCTAGAACTGTGATAAATGTAACTAGAATTGTGACAACCTACCTACTGATATTTGTTAACTAGAATTGTGATGTTTTACCTTGTTGACTTCCCACCTCAGTGTTGACATCCTACCTCATTGGCATCCAACCTCTTTGGCTTATTATCTCGAGTATGACTTTGATGAATGGGTTGAACATTTGGGCCACTGTTGAGCCAGGTTCTCATTGTCATACTTCTGTTTACTGATCTGCTGCTTTGTACCTTCTTGGGCATAACACTGTCATCTCATGGATCAAGTGAACTATAGCTGGTGCTAAAAGTTTAGCTTGGTGAGATGTGCGGTTCCCGCAAAACAAGAGAAAGGGAATTGTAAGGGCCCTTTAAATGGGAGGACACAGTGCATCGGGAGATTGAGGCCCAGAAGTAATTTCTGTGGATATTAGGACTGCCCTTGGGCGGGATCCTGGCCATTTTGAGATAGCTTCGTAATGGGTGACTCTCTCGCTGATTGGCTGTGTGTGTGACCTCACAGGCCCTATGTAAGCCCACTGCAGGCAGCAACCGCCCTCTTTAATCTGACGCTCTTCACCCTGGCTTCCTAGCCTGGGTGGCCAAGCCAAGATGGATAGCCAAAAGAGGTAAGGGTTTTGGTAGTGAACACATGGGTCTTCTGACCAGGTGTTCACTTGGGAACCAACAAGTCAGGGCATCAGTCAGGGCATTATGTGAGAAGGTATAATAAAGGCTTTTAAGATTACACGTGGTTGTTCTTGAATGCGCTACCGGTTATTAAGCTATAGATTCAAGAGATTGTGGCCAGAGACCTTAGAAGGCCTCAGAGGAGGCGAGCCGGGTAGAGTTCACACTGCAGAGGACAGTGGTCAAAGGTACTCTGGTGGGTCTAGGACAGACTAGTAATTGTAACTGCCAGGAGAGCACGATACAGTTTTCTGCTTTCCTTCTAATTTTTTGTTACATGATTATGTTGTGTGCAAAAATTTTATATTTGATATTATCAAAATTATTTACTTTACATTGTGTAACTTTATATTATGTTTGGTCCTAAATTCTTCCGTTATCCATAAGTCTGACCGGTAAACTATTCTAGTTTATGATATTCCAGTGCTTATGTTATCACCCTTTATGTCTAAATCACATACTTATTTTGAGCTTTCTTTGGTATATGATATAAGATTTTTGTCTATATTTAGTGTTTTCTAGTTTTCCCAATAGCTTTGGTCAGCTAGTGAGTTTTTGGCTTCAAAGCTTAGATCTTTGGATTTATTAAATACTAAATTATTATGGTCATTTACTACAATATATTGTATACCTAATCTGTTCCACTCATCCACTACTCTTTCAACCAGTATCAGAATGTTGTGATGATTGACACTTTATAATACAGTTTGAGATCTGTTAAGGCTAGGAAACTTTATATTAAATTTAGGCTCTGTTCCTAGAATGAAGATATTGTCTCAAGCTTCTGGTTCTTTTGAAGCTTATTTTCAGAAATAGTTCTGGGAAATCTGTAAATTTTCACTTCTTCCAAGGTAGTAGGATCTAAAGATGTGTGTTTACATTTAGTTCCCCACTTCCTTGTGGCTACAAACTCTGGTGGTGCTAGTGTACCTCCTTACCCATGTAGTGTGATTCAAAATTATAATTCTGAATATATATTCAGATCTGTGTCCTATGGCCAACACTTGCAAAGAAACACTTGTAATCATGGTCTGAGCAGTTGTCTGATTTCCTTATAGCTGGTGAAAGCCACTGCTACTAACTCATTTGCCCCCAGTGGCTGCTCCTGTTTTGTCTTGACATTTCCTGGGCTGGACTTTACTCCACTCTTACCTTGGTGCAATAAACCTTTTCTACTTATCTTTTAATTTGTCTTGGTTTGTATTTTATTTTATTTATTTAATTTTTTATTATTATTATTATTTTTTGTTGTTGTTGTTGAGGCAATTGGTGTTAAGTGACTTGCCCAGAGTCACACAGTTACTAAATATTAAGTGTTTGAGGCTGGATTTGAACTATTTCTCCTGAGTCAAGGACTGATGGTCTATCCACTGTGCCATCTAGCTGCCCCCTAACTTATCTTGGGATGGAAATTATTTCATCCTGTCATTTTGTGGATTTTATCCTGAAAGAATTAGTTTTCAAGTGTCATTTCAAAGTTGCCTGGAGACAAATATGGGATAGCTCAGGCCTTTTCTCCACCATTTTGGCTCTTTCCTCCATATAGTTTCTTAATGAATGGCAATTAAGTGGATAAGCACATGTTTGTCAGGAGTGGAGTCTTCTATATCCTGAAAATAAATATCCAAATAGACTGAATAGAGTTTTGAAAGAAATACTACTGAGAAGTGATTTGGTCAGTAGAAAGATAAAGGAACAGTGTGCCTGCATAATTCTAAAAAGAACAATGCTAATATTGTGGATAGAAAGAATTGGCTGTACAGTAAAATACATAGGAAATAGAGCCAAGTATTGTAAGTATGATTACCTCAGAGAATATATACTCAGCTCTGTGTTTTCTCAGGTGCTAGGCTTTTAATATCAAGTAGATGAGGTTGAACTGGTAGTGTCATAATAATTCTACTCCTATATTCTATAGATTTAAGTGCTTTGAATTAATTATTTGAGCTATACATGTAGAGAAGATTGTGTCTGAAATTTCCAAGCTGGCTGCCTAAAAGATCCCTTTGGTTCATCTCTCAAGCGCTCATCTAACAGATGTCATTTGATGTCTGTAGGATATATATATATATATATATATATATATATATATGTATATATATATATATATATATATATCTTCCTCTGCTGACTGCAATTCACATGCTACTACTGAGTGAGACATTTGATTAGATTTCACGTTTTGACTGATGGTACCCAGATTTCTCTATCACTCAGGTCTCGTATTGATCGATCTGAGTTCTTACTGATGGATAAAAGCATTTGGAGGCAGCCAAATTCACTTTAGTTAAAAGCTGATAAAACTAGAACATCACTGTAGAGTGTTAATTTCCTAAATGTGTCTCCTGTCAAATAACATCCTTTTGGACTATTAAATTAATGCTGGAGCAGGAATGAAGAAATTGAGCATGCTTTCTGATCAAATACCAATATCTAAAATGCTATAGTTTCCTTTACTTTTTATTTCTTTTGTCATTTTTTTTTTCTATTCATGTTTTAATATAGAGGATAGTTTCAGGCAGCTAGCAAGATAAAAGTTCTCATACTCAGAACATGGAAAGGCTTGATTCATGGCTTCATCACCATGAACTGTGGCTTCTATAATGTTCTCTTTGCCTGGTTGCTTGAGATCCTTTTGGCTCAATTTCACTCCATTTAGAACCCAGCTGCTCACCTATTGACAAAAAAAAAAATTGCTAACATTCTTTAATATCTCTATTCTGGCCACCAGCTCATCCTAAGATTGATTTTACCCAGCAGCCATTCTATTCCCTAGGGTTCAACTGAGGTATATTTGTAGGGTACCAGTAATTATGTCACTAAGCTATAAATTATCTACTCCAAACTGGTTTCCTTTGTTGTTAACACTTTTACTAAGACAGCATGAGATATTATAAAAAAAAAAAAAAAATGTAGTTTTAAAACAATCATTCGATGTTTTTTTTCTCTTGTTCTTTCTTTTCCTTCCTCCCTTCCTCCTTTCCTCCCTTTATCTTTCCCTCCATTCCTCCCCCCTCCATTCCTCCCTTCCTCCCTTGCTTCCCTCCCTTCTTCCTTTATTCCTTCTTCGTTCCTTCCTTCCTTCTCTTCTCTCTGTCTTTCTCTCTGTGTGTGACTCTCTCTCTATCTGTCTCTGTCGCTCTGTCTTTGTCTCTCTGTCTGTGTCTCTCTATGTCTCTCTGTCTTTCTCTCTCTCCTCTCAACCTAGCTAACTATGCTTTGATCCAAGACATGGTGATATAGATTTCAATTCTGTTCAACTCAAGAAACATTTATTGAATATTCCTTTTTGTGGCAGGCCCTGAATTAGCTTTGGGAATACAAATATAATAGAAAGACAAGCCCTGCCCTCAAGTAACTTAAATCTTAAATGGGGGTGGAGTATGAATAAAGCAAAAAAGAAAACTGGCAAAAATGTAGGGAAAGAGATAGTGCGGAGAAACATGGTAAAGAATGTCCATTCATTGAGTATTCTAGGTATCCTCTTTAAAATGGAGCTTCTGTGAGGAAAGAGCCAATCAGGAAGAGGCCACAGGAGCAAGAGTACTTCCAATGTCAGAAGTTCAGAATTGTAATTAACTTCCAGTTTGAGGAAATTTTTGTAACACATTAGAAAATCTGAAGAGTCAGAATTATGCCCTGAAGAAGAACAGATATTATAGAATTTGTTCTGCAGTCATTTTTCAGTTATGTCCTATTCTTACTGACCTCATTTGGAATTTTCTTGATAATGATACTGGAGTGGTTGCCATTTCCTTCTCTAAGATGTTATAGGTACAAAGATTAAAAATGAATGAGTCCCTGCCCTTAAGGAACTGACATTCTGTGTGTGTGTGTGCATGTGTGTATGTGTGTGTGTGTGTGTATGTGTTTATGTTTGTATAGAGGCAGCATGTACAGGAAGAAGTATATAATAAATATATGCAAAAAAATTTAAAGTAATCTGGGGAACATTTGGTAATTGGGAAATCTAGTTTTTCTGTAGGGCTTCGTCCCTCACCATGTTTTGAAAGAAACTAGGGATTTTTAGGAGACAGTGATAAGAAGGAAAGGCATTCAAGGTATGAGAATTTCCTGTGCAAAACCATGAAGGTAAGAGTATACAGTATACAGTATGCAGTATACAGTGAATAAGTCATTAGGTTGGAGCAGAGAGCATGTGATGGAAAGTTAACTAATATTAATCATACAGAAGTGAGAGCCTATACTGAGATTTTAAAAAAGTTAGAGCCAACCTATGAAAGATTTTAAATGCCATAAAGGAGTTTGGATTTTTTTTTATTGCAGAGCCAATATGGGGACAGTAGGATTTTTTTTAAGTGCAGGGATGACACAGAACTATGCCTTTTATTAATTTTTCAGATATATGGAGAATGAATGAAAGAAAGGAGAACCTGGAGGAAGAGAACCCAATTAGGAAGTTGTTATTGTTATCCAGATGAGAGATGAAGAAAGCCTGCACTATCATGGTATCCATGTGACTATAAGAAGGAGGAGGATCCAAAAGAAGTAGTGGAGGTAGATAGAATTAAAATTACTTGGTAGCTGGTAAATGATATAGGGCTGAGGAAGAAGGAAACATGAAGGACGACCTCTAAGGTTGTGGACCTGAATGACTGGAAGAATGATGGTATGCTAAACATAAATATGAATTTTGAATTCTATATTCATTTAGGCCAAAGGGCATATAGTACCTGTGTGCTGAGAATTAAACAGTTTTCACAGATGTTTCTCATTTGTTTTTCACCACAAGTCTTGGAGTGTTATTATTAATCCTCTTTTATATTTAAGGAAACTGGGGAGACAAATAAAGGGTAAATTAATGTTCCAACTAGTCAGTGTTGGAGATCAATTTTGAACTCAAGACTTTCAGGCTCCAAAGTCAATCTATCATCACCAGATATTTTTTTTAGTACTTCCAAAAGGGCTGAGCTTAGAGTCAATAAGACCAGGGTTGAAACCCCCAACTTTGATATTTACCTTAATACCTAGGTGTCTCAGGTAACTTGAAGATTCATCTACTGAACTACAGAAATCTTACCCACATTACTTTTGCTAAAATAAAAAAATAAAAAATCACAGATTTGTTATGCAATATTTACTTAACAATTCTGTGAAAGTATATTTTTCTATTATTTTGGGTATTTATTCATATCTTTTATTACATCTCATCAAAGGAAACTTTGTGCTGTTATTATTTATTGTATATAATGATAAAATTTGAATAAGATACTATGTGAATAATTAATTTCTTCTAGTTTTATAATATCTTATATTTTCTTGTACCCCCAGCATCTAGCATAGTAGCTGACATATGGGAGGGTTTTAATAAGTGTTTATTGTTTAATTTATTGATTTTCTTGCTTAAAAAATTTCATTATAAATGAATAACTAAACAGGGAGTTGCTTTCATTTAGAAAGAAAATAATTAGAATTGTAAAAGTAATTAGAATTAAGAGTAACTATAACACAGAAAGAATGAAAGAGAGGAAGAGAGATAAAGACATGGGGCAGCTAGATGGCACAGTGGTGGATAGAGTACCAGCCCTGAAGTCAAGAGGACCTGAGTTCCAATCTGGCCTCAGACACTTAACACTTCCTGGCTGTGTGAACCCCGGACAAGACACTTAACCCCAATTGCCTCAGCAAAAAAAAAAAAAAAAAAAAAAAAAAAAAAAAAAAAAAAAAAAAAAAGCGAGATGAAGACATGTCTTTCACTAGAGTATACTAGAGTATATTCATATAAATATACTATATATGCTATGTTTTTGTTAATCTTCTTTCAACATTTATTGATTTACTCAAGTAGATATATTGATTGTGAGTTATGCATTATAGCTCTGCCTTTGGTACTTATGGATGAATATTGAAAATTATAAGAGGCAACATGTGTATGATAAAGAGATACGCTTGGAAATAAAATGACCCAGGTTCAAGTACAGATTCTAATACATAGGCTAAATCTTCAGGCATCTCTAACTCCTCCATATCAAATCACATTCATCCAATTTTATAGATTATTTCTTTCAAATTTTGCTTTTTATTCCTTCTTTTTCATTGCCTCTACTATCAGATCAGTTCAACTCTCATTATCTCTTGACTATAATCCTGTAATTGATTCCTAATTGGGCTCTCAGAAAGTAGTTTCTCCTTTTCTTAATTCAAATAAAATACTTCTGTCAGATTAGTTTTTACAAAATGGAGCTTCAGATCAATCTCTCATTCAAATGTTTTCATTAACAACCTATTCCCTAACTCATAAAGTCCTATCCCGTTTTTCCTTACACTGAAGTCCTTTAATAAACTTTTGTTGTTATTGTTCAGTCATTTTCAATTGTGTCTGATGCTTTATGACCCTATTTAGGGTTTCCTTGGGAGAGATACTGAAATGGTTTTCCATTTTCTTTTCTAGTTCATTTTACAGATGAGGAAACTGAGACAAACGGATTTAAGTGGTTTTCCCAAGGCCATTCCCAGTAAATGTCTGCAACCAGATTTGAACTCAGAAAAATGAGTCTTTCTGACTCTATGTCTGGCACTCTATCCACTATGCTAGCTATAATTAATTATTGGGTAATATCTTGTCACAATCTTACTAAACTTCAGGGACTCTTAAGTTTTTGCCAAAAAGGACCTTTAAGGCCACTGTATTTTTGGCTCAGTTTATTCTTACAAATTAAAAAAAAAAAATCTTCAACACCAAATCTTTCTACAAAAATTCTATATCCATCTTTCAGGATTCACCTCAAATTTTACTTTGTCCAAGTAATCTCCAAGTAGCCCTATGTCAAAAATGATCTCTGTCTCTATGTTTTTTGCTGTGTCACTCTGTCTGTCTCTGTCTCTGTCCCAATGTCCCTTTTTCTCTAGAACCTATGTGTTAATCACATGGATACTTTTGTGTATAATATCCTTAATTGGATTGTAAATGCCTTAAGGGCATAGACCATTCCTTATCTATCTTTATAATCTCCCATAGTGACTCAAAACTTCAATAAAATATGTACTCAATAATTAATTGTTGAATTAGTGACTATTTCTACCCATAACCAGAGAGATATAGCTACAGTGATTATAACTGTTACTTTCAAATCTGTCTCTCTAAAATCCCTTAAATATATTCCTGTTGAAATAATCCTGGCCTCCTTTCCTACTCCTCCCCCTGATGTTTTTTCTACATGTAATTCTCTGACTTTGGGGCTTCTCCAATTTGTTCCTTTTCATACTTTTACTTCTTTGTTGTTTTATGGAATCTTACAGTTCAAATATTTACTTCAAAATGCTTTAATATCATTATAAAAACTATATTGTAGCACACATGACTGAACTGTGAATTACAAAATCTGACACATAGTAGAAGCTTAATAAATGCTTATTAATTGATTGACTGATTATCAGTCCGAGCTCTGAGATTGTAACATTACAAGGATATAAAATGAATGCTATGTACATCTAAATGCAAAACTGCAATTTTAGAAAAAGCAAATGCAAATATTTCCTTACTATTGTGTTTAAAGAACCCAAAATTATTTTTTTTCACTTCTCAATCAACCCAGAAATTAAAAGCAAACACTTACTTTCAAAAATCAGCATTACTCAATTAAAAGGAAACCCTTTTGAAATATACCATAAACTTATACTTTTCAAAGAACTGGCAAATTGAAAAGAATTTAAAAAACTCACTTGCAGGCTTGACTCTATTGAAGCAGATCAAATGATAGTGAAGAAAGATAAAAAAAAAAAAAAGAAAAGGAGTAAGGGACAGAGGGGGAGTCTGAAAAGAGAGAGATAAAAATGGAGGGAGGAAATGAGAAAGAAAAAAAAAAAGAAAGGAGAAAGCACTTTTATGTCATTGCTCCCACACACAAATAAAACAAAGCATACTCTTCCTACATTTTACTTATCTTTTGCTAGTTCGTTTTTTAAAGAATTGTTAATTTATTTTCAAATCAGCAATAATATTTTCCCCTATTAATGGGACAGATTCTCAGTCTTCTAAGTCTAATACTTCAGAAATACCCACCTGTGTAGCATGCCCTCTTGGCACTTACTATTACCAATCTGTCCTAGGCCCAACAGAGTACCTTTGACCACTGACCTTTGCAGTTTCAACTCTACCCAGCTTGCCTCCTCTGAGGCCTTCAAAGGTCTCTGGCCATGATTTCTTAAATCTATAGTTTAATAACCAATAACATGCTCAAGAACAGACACCTACTCACATAATGCCCTGACTTAATGCCCTGACTTGTTAACTCCCTAGTGAATACCTGGTCTGAAGACCCAAGTGTTTACTACCAAACTCCTTACCTCTCTGGGCTATCCATCAGCTTGGCTCGGCTACCCCATGCTAGGGAGCCAGGTTAAAGAGAGTGACTGCTGTCTGCAGTGGGCTTATAAAGGGCCTGTGAGGTCACACACACACAGCCAACCAGCGAGAGAGCCATCACCCATTACAAAGCTATCTCAATATGGCCAGAATCCCACCCACAGGGCAGTCCTATATCCACAGAAATTACTTCTGGGCCACTCAATCTCCTGTTGCCCTATGCCCGCCCATTTAAAGGACCCTTACACACCTGAGCTCAAATCTACTAGTTGTGTGATTCTAGTTAAGTCACTTAAACTTCTATATGCCTGTTTTTTGTTTTTTTTTTTCATTTATAAAATTGGGTGCATAATACAATCTCCCCACTTCCTGAGATAATATTTGTAGAAAGCTTTGAAAACCTTACAAATACACACAAGTATGCATATATACACATATGTATTTGTATTGTGCCACAGTTCCCTTTTAATGTCCTGACCCAGTTTCCCTAATTGTCCTGAATAGGACAATTGCTCTGCCTCAGCTTATAACCATTCCCACTTAATGTTTGAAAGGATAAAGGTCTTATACCTTAGACCTTAAGCTATAATCATTCCCTCTTAATGTTTGATGTGATAAAGGTCTTTATACATTTTAGATATCATTAGAATATCGGGAGCCTCTCCAGTACCTCCCTCCACAATGTCATCCTAGGTCACTGCGTCCATTATGTCATCCTCATCTTAGGTTCCTCCCCCCATTAGGTCATCCCATCCAGGTAACTCCCCCATTATGTCATCAATCTTGTTACCCTATAAAATAATCTTGTATATGATATTCACTGCTGGATTCTTGGAGACAATAGTCTCATTCAGCCCTGGGACCAAACCATGGATCCATTTGGTCCCAGTAAATCTCTCCCTTTTAATAAATTATGAAATACTCTCTAATCTCAGTTATTCTCTTGCTCAGTTTCTCCTGCATTACACTATGTGTATAAGTATATTTACTAATATGTATATATTCATAAATCAATAGAAGTGATGTATTTTTCAGAGACAAAGCGACATTGTGAGGGAAAGTCCAAATCACTTCCAAAGTCTTGGAATTCAAATTTTATAATATTACTGAGATGCTTTTAGCTCTCCCCCTCCAAGCACATTTATAAAGTTGTCGAAGACATTATAGGAAAAACTCCATAAATTCCAAGGTAAGCAATTCACTCAATGTAAATGTGAAAAATAAATATATTGAAACATAACTTCAGAGATTGTGCTAATGGTGGTGGTGGGGGAGCAACTGAATAAATCTTTGTTTTAATGGCATTTCCTGATGGAGACATTCTTTTCTAAATCATTTCCCACTCTTCACTTATCCATCAAGTATGATGTATGGGTTCATGCTTTTCTCAATGTAATACGACAGTTAATACAACACAGTGTAAGAGATAGATGAAACCGGAAGTCTATCACTTTCCCCCCCTCTCCGTTTTACAAGCTGTTGCTGTCTTCCTTGTCATGAGGGCTCAGAACATCTGTTAGACATTTCCCCAAACAATGCCATATTTTTATTCAGGCAGAAGTTGCTATATCTCTCATTAAATCAATGTAATTCTTCCTTCACTACAGGTCACAAAAATAAAACAAAATAAAATGGAGAGGCTGCTAAATTTGTTATAAAGAGGGATTTCCTTAATACATGTATTTAGATGACTTAATTTAGCATGCATTAGCAATGAGACTATGAGAAAATTGTGTTTATTGGTTCTTCTCTTGACCTTTGAATTATTATTAACTTCAGTTTGAAATTCACTCTTCTAAAATGCTTTAAGAGAAAACTAATATGAAATTTAAAATGCTTTGATATAGAGGTCAAATGAAATTTAAATATCTAGTTTATTTTAAAAATACTACATTGTACTATTATTAATTGTTTCTATGGCCAAAAGTATGTGCTCTTTTGGAAAACACAATGATTATTATATAGCAATACTATTAAGATATTAAATCCATCTTTTTGCTACAAACTTTGAGTTTATTCAGGGTGCCCTTAACAAGTTCTTTTTAATTCAATTCCATTCAATTCAATAAATATTTATGTAATAAGGGTATGAAATTTGTTGCAGTTTCCATATCCAAGACCCACATCCACTTTCGTCCTTTCCCTGCTAATGTTGCTTAGTCAGGCTCCAGAAAATTTGCATGGTCTCAGTACAGGTTGCCTGAGACCAGATGAAAGCTGAAAGGATTATTTTTCCTCAAATCTGAAAAGACCTTGTGTAGTTGCCACTCAGAAAGATTTAGTCTGAAAGACAGACTTGACACAAATTTTTGCTGTTCCATCTGGTCTTGGGCTATGGATTTGATTCACAAAAGAGTAGAAAATCCCTGAGGTTATAGACTGGTTCACAAAAGAGCTTTAAACAGACCCTAATGGATAAGAAGCCAAGAGTAGCTGCAATTCATTGGAAAAGGAGCAGATGGCAACATGAGCTGAGCAGATCACTGCAACAAATCTGTGAGTAGTAAGTGCTTCAGAGGCAGAATGGTGGACTAACTTGGATGCAAGACTATAAGTGTGAATTGTTGAAACAAGTTTTTTCCAGACCCACTGCTAGTGGAGGTGTGTGCGTGTGCATGTGTGCGTATGTGCGTGTGTGTATGTATGTGTGTGTGTATGTGTGTGTGTGTGTGTGTGTGTGTGTGTGTGTGTAGGGGAGAGAAATTCTTAGTTACTATGAATTCTAAGCACATTTCCATTTCTTTACTATAGCACATTTCGTTATGACATGGTTGGGGGCACATTCAGTGGAATGTGGGTTTAATTTGTAGATCTCACATTGCTTTCCTGTTAGTTCAGGTTTGATTTTAGAAATGAGATACTTGTTGAAAATCCCAGCAAAGACACACACACACACACACACACACACACACACACACACACACACACACACAATATTAATTCTGGTCAGATATGTGAAGGAATACAAACACAAACAGAAGTATGACTGGCAGAATACACAACCAATCACAGCTAGCTAAAAGGAAAGGTCTTCTTTGCCTTCCTTTCCCCCACCCCAAGAATAGGAGCCTAGAAGCTTTACTACAGTCATTTCTTTTCCTCTTGTACACTGTGCTCCTATGCAAAATCCAACTCTTATGTTATACAACTATTAAATAAAAATAGAACAATAAAAAAACTGTGATTAGTAATAAAAAAGAAATATGATTTCAAATAATTTCAAAATGCAAAAAAAAAAAATCTGGTTTAATTTTCTATGACACATTCATAGGAGCAGCTAGGTGGACCTGAGTTCAAATCTGGCCTCAGACACTTGACACTTCCTGGCTGTGTGACCCTGGGAAAGTCACTTAACCCCAATTACCTCAGCAAAAAATAAAAACAAATAAACAAACAAACAACAACAACAAAAAAAACTACAACCTGTTTTCCAGTTTTCTCATCAACCAACAGCTTTTAAAAAGTGAGTTCTTCTCCAAGTAATTTATTTTATTGAGCTCATCAATAAATAAAATTACAAGACACTCCTAAGAGAACTAAAGATGGATAATCAGAGGAATGTTCATTGCTCATGGACAATTAGTGCCATTATAGTAAATGATGACTATTACCTAAACTAATTATAGATTAAGAATTATGCCCACCAAATTTATCAAGGGATTTTTTTTATAGAACTAGACAAAATAATATATTTATTGAAAAAAATTGTAATCTCAGGGGAAATTGTAAAAAAAAAAAGTCAAAGAGAGATGTTTCATTACCTTTTGCAAACTTTAACTGGTCTTGAACTTAATCTGGCTTAACTTTCTTTTTAGTGATATTCTCATAAATATTATTATAGTTGAGTATATTTGGTTTTTTATTCTATTTATTGTACTCTGTATCACTTCAATACTTCCTATTTTCTATGAATCTCTCATAATCATTGTCCACACATATTTTATTATCATACTTCCTAAATTTTTCAGGCATTCCCCAATCAATAAGTGCTCTTTTCCTACTTTGTTTCTATTGCTTCTAATTTCTTGCTACCACAGAAAGTGCTTATATATGATGATATATAATGATATATTTCATTTCCCTCTCCCTTTGAATGTCATTATTTATTATTATTTTGACAATTTATACTGTGTGAAATGAAACTTTAGAATTTTTTTAATTTCTACTTATTCTAATATTGATGATTTAGGGACATATTTTGATATGTATATTTTTATAACTTTTAGTGACTTTTCTCTTGAGGAATATGTTGTATTGTATTTTTTCTCTATATATTTTCTTTCCTAGTTCTTGCATCAAAAATTTTATTTGTGCAAAAAGATTTTAAACATTTTATATAATCAAAAATGTTTATTTTATCTTTTACAATTTCTTTGATCATTTGTTCAGTAAAGACATTTTCCCCTTATCATAGCAGTAAATTAAATCTGGTCTCATTCTCTCCTAGTTTTTCTTTCTAATATTTAGGTTACATATTCATTTTTGTAAATGGTCTAAACCTAATTTCTAACAAACTATTTTTCAGTTTTTGCCTCAATAGTTTTCAAAAAGTGGGTTCTTCTCCAAGTAATTTATTTTATTGAGCTCATCAAATCATGGACTACTATTGCTTCTGTTTCTTGCTAATCTATATTCTTCTTCTTTCCTTTTCTTTATTTTTTTTTTTAATCACTGATGAAGTAGTTTCAAGAATCAGTCAACAAGCATTTATTAATTACTTATTTAAGTGCTATGCTAAGCATTGGCAAAATACAAAGAAAAAGCACAAAGAGTCCCCGCTCTCAAGGATTTTATATTCTAATAGTAAGACATTTGGCATATACAACAGAGACAGTAGGTAGAAGATGACCTTACAGGAAAAAAAACCTGGGAAAATGGGGAAAGCATCCTTGGGAAGTTGGTATTTAAGTTAAGTCTTAAAAGGAACCACTGATTCTGAATTGAAATTGATGGGGGAGAATACTCAAGGCATGGAGGTCAGCCAGTGAAAAAATAGGGAAATAAGATAATGTTACATTTAAGGAACAACGAGTAGTATAATATGACTAGATCATCAAATGGGACTATACAGAGAAGAGTATTATATTAAAAGGTAAGAAGAGGCCAGATGATAAAGAACTTGAAATGTGAAGCACAGGTGATATGGTATATATATAGAACACTAGGCTTGGAGTCAGGAAGATTTGAGTTTACATCCTACTTTGAACACTTAGGTAAATTAATTAGCTTCTGTGAGTTATAATTTTTTCATTCACAAAATTATATTTAATAAATATTTATTAAGTATCTACTATAAGCTAGTCAATGTGTTAAATTCCAAGTATGTAATAAAAAAAAATACACTTCCTAGCCTAGGGAGCTTACAGTCTAATGAGGACCTTTTAATCTAATGTAAAATGAATGATTTAACCTCAGTGACCTAAAAGTTTTTTTGAGCTCTAATTCTATGATATTAAGATCTACAAGGTAATAAAGAACCTTTGTAATTTATTGACTATAAATGTGACAGTTATACATGTTAGGAAAATCACCTTGAAAGTGTTATGGAGGATGAATTGGAATAGGAACATATTTGAAGCTGGGAGTTTTATTATAAAGCTATTGCAAAATTCAAGGCCAAATGTAATTAATTCAATTTACACATCTGGACTGGAAAGGACTTAGAATTAGAAGAGATTAAGAAAAGGTGGCAAAATATACAGAAGAACTAAACAAGAAATATTTTAACATCATTAATGAACACAATGTTGTGATTATTGGTCTTACGGGTAGATATAAATGTACTCCTGATTCTTTTTTTTTGGGGGGGGGAATTACTCTCTTTTTAAAAAGTTTTTCTTTAAAACATATGCATACATAATTTCCAACATTCAATCTTGCAAAACTTTGTGTTCCAAATTTTTTTCTTCCCTCCACCCCTCTCGAGATGGCAAGCAAATCAATATATGTCAAACATGTGCAATTCTTCTGTTCCTCTCTCAGAATGCAGATAGCTCTCTCTATATTACAAGACCACTGGAACTGTCCCGAATCACCTTATTGTTGAAAAGAGGTATGCCTATCAAAACTGATCCTTACATAATCTTGTTGTTGCTATGTCCAATATTCTCGTAGTTCTACTCCCTTCACTTAGCATCAGTTCAGCTAAGTCACCAGGACTTTCTGAAATCAGTCTGTTGATAGTTTTTATAGAATAGTAATATCCCATTACATTCATATTCATAACTTATTCAGCCATTCTCCAACTGATGAGCATATGCCCAGTTTCCAATTTCTTGCTACTACAAAAAGGACTACTGTAAACTTTATTTTTTTTTCTTCCCAGATGTAAGTCCTTTTCTCTTTTTTATGATCTCTTTGAGATACAGGCCCAATAGCCTTTTAGGCTTAGTTCCAAATTGTTCTCCAGAATGGTTGTATTAGTTCACAATTCCACTAACAATGTATTAGTGTCCCAGTTTTCCCACATCCCCTCCAAAATTCACATTAACTTTTCCTTTCATCTTAGCCAATCTGACAGGTGTTTAGTGGTACCTCAGAGTTGTCTTAATTTGAATTTCTCTGACCAATAGTGATTTAGAGCCTGTTTTCATATGACTACAAATGGTTTTAACTTCTTTATTTAAAATTGTTCATATCCTTTGACCATTTATCAATTGGAGAATGGCTTGAATGCTAATAAATTTGAATTGATTCTCTACATATTTTAGAAATGAGGCCTTTATCAGAACTCTTGGATGTAAAAATGTTTTCACAATTTATTACTTCTCTTCTAATCTTAGTCTGCTTTGATTTTGTTTGTACAAAAATTTTTAAACTTAATATAATCAAAATTATCCATTTTCTAGTTCTTCTTTGGACACAAATTCCTTCTTTCTCCATAGATCTGAGAAGTAAACTATCATTTGTTCTTCTAATTTGTGTATAGTATCACTTTTATGTCTAAATCATGAACCCATTTTGACCTTATCTTGGTATGGGGTATTAAGAGTGGGTCAATGGCTAGTTTCTGCCCTACTAATTTCCAATTTTCCCAACAATTTTTGTCAAATAGTGAGTTTTTATCCAAAAAGCTGGGGTCTTTGGGTGTATCAAACATTAGATCACTACAGTCACTGATTATTGTGTCTTGTGAACATAACCTCTTCCACTGATCGTCTACTCTATTTCTTTGCCAGTGTAAATGATTTAATGGTTTTGATGATGACTGCTTTATAATATAGCTATTCATTTTACATTTTTCATTAATGCCCTTGAAATTCTTGACCTTTTATTTATTTATTATTGTTATTTTTTTCTATCTTTGTAAAATAATTTCTTGGGAGTTTGATTGGTATGGCAATAAATAAGTAGATTAATTTAGGTAGTATTATCATTTTTATTTTGTTAGCTCATTCTAAGTGCTGGGACTTGATATTTTTCCAATTGATTAGTTCTGACATTATTTGTGTGGAAATTGTTTTGTAATTTTGTTCATATAGTTCCTGAGTTTGTCTTGGCAGGTAGACTCCTAAATATTTTGTATTGTCTACAGTGATTTTTAAATAGAATTTCTCTTTGTATCTCTTGCTGCTGGACTTTGCTGGTATCATATAAAAAGGCTGATGATTTGTGTGGATTTATTTCAGATCCTTCAATTTTGCTAAAGCTGTGAATTGTTTCTAATAGTTTTTTAGTTAATTCTATTTCTGATTGGAAAACTATAGTTTTGCTGTGTGGATTACTGTAAAATATGACAAATCTTCAAAGAAATGGGAGTACAGATCATTTTACTTGTCTCCTGAGGAATCTATGTGCATATCTAGAAGGAACAGTTAGAACTTAATATGGAACAATCATTTGATTTAAGATTGTGAAAGGAATATGAGAAGGCTATATATTGTTACCTTATTTAATGAACTAATATGCAGAGTACATCAAGTGAAACACCAGGCTAGACAAAATTAAGGTAGATTTAGTGTTGCTAGAAGAAAGATCAATGATCTCAGATATGCAGATAATATTGCTTTGATGGCATAAATTGAAGAAGTATTAGGAAGCCTTTTGATGAGTGTGAAAGAAGAAAGTACAAAAACTTACTGGGAAATTAACATTTTAAGAAGAACCTATGATCATAGCAAGTGGTCTCATCATTTCCTAGCAAATAGAGGGAGAATAAATGGAAGCCATGACAGATTTTACATTCTGGGGCTCAGCAATCCATGCAAACAGAAATTGCAGCCATGAAATTAAAAAAAAGATATTTGCTCTTTGGAATAAAATTATGGGAAAATCTGGGAAGTATACTAAAAAGCAGAAACATTGACTTGCTTACAAGAGGCCATATGTTATGGGTTTTTTTTCCCATTAGTAATGGGATCATAAGGAAAGTTGAATACTATAGGAATTGAAGCTTTCAAATTATTGTGCTACTAGAGAAAAATTTTGCGAGTCTCAGATTTCAAGGAGATCAATCAATACCAAAATTAATTCAAAATGTTAATTGAAATAATAAATTCTGAAGTTGAAGTTTAAATATTTTACCCACATAATGAGAAAAAATACTGGGAAAGTTTGAAGGCTAAAAGTGGAGACTAAAAAGAATGAAATGGATTGATAATATCATGGAAACAATGAATATGAGCTTTGGGAGGGAGTGGAGAATAGAAAGGCCTGATGTGCTATGATTCATGGGGTCATGAAGATTCATTCATTACTGAGCCAATGACCACAATTACACTACAGGACTGAATTGAATGAGTGAGGTGAAAATGATTATAAGAATTCTATAGCAAGAAATTACAAACTACTTGTTTGTCCATTGTTCTTGAAGAGAACTATGACATCAGAAAGATAATATCATGACTTGCAAATGAATTGGATTTAAATGAGGAAAGCTTCACTTTTCTGGTGCAAACTCACCAGCCTCACATTCTCCTCCAGAGCAATCTGGAATCAGTGGCAAGATAGAGATCAGGACCATTGCTGCAGTGGGAGATGTAGTTCTTTTTAAGCTGAGGTCTTTCCCAGGTCTCAGTTTGTCCCATTCAGTGATTAAGACTAGTTAAAAAATGGGACAAACAATGGCCGTTTTCTGTTGGATGACTTTGTAAGTGACTTACCCAGTATTACACCACTAGTAAATGTTGAGTGTCCCATACTAGATTTGAACTCTGGTCCCCCTGACTGCCGGGTAGTGTTCTATCCGCTGCACCATCTAGCTGCCTAAAGAATGGCTTCTTTTACCTGGTCAAAAAAATCAAGTTGAACACTCTCAGGGTTTCTAGTCAAAACAGAAACAATTGCTATTTATACTCATTTTGAGCATTCAGAGACCAAACAACGACCCCACTGTTGGTCTAGATTCTACTGCTTCTCCTCACATGTTCACCTTTCTCCTGAAGTTGGCTGTTGAGCCCAGCTGTTGCTGTCAACCTGTTGGCAGAAAATGCCAAGATTTGGTT
The DNA here is from genome assembly GCF_048593235.1 of Sminthopsis crassicaudata. Lineage (NCBI taxonomy): Eukaryota > Metazoa > Chordata > Mammalia > Dasyuromorphia > Dasyuridae > Sminthopsis > Sminthopsis crassicaudata. The sequence goes on along the minus strand of NC_133617.1, from coordinate 568,771,778 downwards.
ACCAGCTCCCAATTTCAAGGCTACATCTGTTAGGCCCGATTGACAATTCAAAGACATCAGCATTTTGGACTACAGAGGAAAATAAGACCCATTGTTCTACTCCTTGGACCTCACCTTTGTGTGCTCCATGGGGATTATTGTTTGTACCATAGTCATCCTTCTAACCTTGAGCCTATGGGATATTCTGTAGTTCTATTAAATTTGTCCTAAGGGAAAAAAAAGAAATCTGGTCTATAAACCCCAAGATATCTTGTGAGTTTCAGGTATCAAAACTTATATTCTTTGGGATAAAGGATTCACAGTCACACGGGTAACTAGAAGGCTGGAAGAAGTTTATTGAGGTTGTTTTGTGTAAGAATGGGAAAGATTTGGGCTTGTATATAGTCAGCAGAGAAGGAATCAGTAAATTAGAGGAATTGAAAGTTGTCATCAATTTTAGGATTTTTTTTTTTTATTCATTTTTCCAAATTATGCCCTCCCTCCCTCCACTCCCTCCCCCCTATGGCAGGTAATCCCATACATTTTACATGTGTTACAATATAACCTAGATACAATATATGTGTGTAAATACCATTTTCTTGTTGCACATTACTTATTAGCTTCTGAAGGTATAAAAAACCTGGGTAGATAGACAGTAGTGCTAACAATTTACATTCGCTTCCCAGTGTTCCTTCTCTGGGTATAGTTATTTCTGTCCATCATTGATCAACTGGAAGTGAGTTGGATCTTCTTTATGTTGAAGATTTCCACTTCCATCAGAATACATCTTCATACAACATTGAAGTGTGCAGCGATCTTCTGGTTCAATTCATTTCACTCAGCATCAGTTGATGTAAGTCTCTCCAAGCCTCTCTGTATTCATCCTGCTGGTCATTTCTTACAGAGCAATAATATTCCATAACCTTCATATACCACAATTTACCCAACCACTCTCCAATTGATGGACATCCATTCAACTTCCAGTTTCTAGCTACAACAAAAAGAGCTGCCACAAACATTTTGGCACATACAGGTCCCTTTCCACTCTTTAGTATTTCTTTGGGATATAATCCCAATAACAGCAATGCTGGGTCAAAGGGTATGCATAGTTTGATAACTTTTTGGGCATAGTTCCAAATTGCTCTCCAGAATGGCTGGATTCTTTCACAACTCCACCAACAATGTATCAGTGTCCCAGTTTTCCCACATCCCCTCCAACATTCATCATTATTTGTTCCTGTCATCTTAGCAAATCTGAGAGGTGTGTAGTGATATCTCAGAGTTGTCTTAATTTGCATTTCTCTGATCAGTAGTGATTTGGAACACTCTTTCATATGAGTGGAAATAGTTTCAATTTCATCATCTGAGAATTGTCTGTACATATCCCTTGACCATTTATCAATTGGAGAATGGTTTGGTTTCCTATAAATCAGAGTCAGTTCTCTATATATTTTGCAAATGAGACCTTTGTCAGAACCTTTACTTTAAAAAATATTTTCCCAATTTGTTACTTCCCTTCTAATCTTGTTTGCATTAGTATTGTTTGTACAGAAACTTTTTAGTTTGATGTAATCAAAGTCTTCTATTTTGTGATCAATAATGATCTCTAATTCTCCTCTGATCATAAATTCTTTCCTCCTCCACAGGTCTGATAGGTAGACTATTCTCTGTTCCTCTTATCTATTTATGATCTCATTCTTTATGCCTAAATCGTGGACCCATTTTGATCTTATCTTGATATATGATGTTAAGTGTGGATCCATATCTAATTTCTGCCATACTAATTTCCAGTTTTCCCAACAGTTTCTTATGAATAATGAATTTTTGTCCCTAATGTTGGTATCTTTGGGTTTGTCAAATATTAGATTGCTATAGATGTACCCTTTTTTGTCCTTTGTATCTAATCTGTTCCACTGATCTACCGTTCTGTTTCTTAGCCAGTACCAAATGGTTTTGGTGACTGCTGCTATATAATATAGCTTTAGATCAGGTACACTTAGACCACCTTCCTCTGACTTTTTTTTCATTAGTTCCCTTGCAATTCTCGACCTTTTATTCTTCCATATGAATTTTGTTGTTATTTTTTCTAGGTCATTAAAATAGTTTCTTGGGAGTCTGATTGGTATAGCACTAAATAAATAGATTAGTTTGGGGAGTATTGTCATCTTTATTATATTTGCTCGGCCTATCCAAGAGCACTGAATGTCTTTCCAATTATTTAAATCTGACTTTATTTTTGTGGCAAGTGTTTTGTAATTTTTCTCATATAATTCCTGACTATTCTTTGGTAGATGGAGTCCCAAATACTTTATACTCTCAACATTTGTTTGGAATGGAATTTCTCTTTGTATCTCTTGCTGTTGCATTTTGTTGGTGATATATAAGAATGCTGAGGATTTATGTGGATTTATTTTGTATCCTGCCACTTCGCTAAAATTCTGAATTATTTCTAATTGCTTTTTAGCAGAGTCTTTAGGGTTCTCTAAGTATAGCATCATGTCATCTGCAAAGAGTGATAATTTGATTTCCTCATTTCCTACTCTAATTCCTTGAATCTCTTTCTCGGCTCTTATTGCCAAGGCTAGCGTTTCTAGTACTATATTGAATAGCAATGGTGATAGTGGGCAACCTTGTTTCACTCCTGATTGTACTGGGAAAGGCTGCAGTTTATTTCTATTGCATATTATGCTTACTGAAGGTCTCAAATATATGGCCCTGATTATTCTAAGGAATAATCCATTTATTCCTATACTCTTAAGAGTTTTTAGTAGGAATGGATGTTGGATTTTGTCAAATGCTTTTTCTGCATCTATTGAGATGATCATACGGTTTTTATTAATTTGATTATTAATATGGTCAATGATACTAATAGTTTTCCTAATATTAAACCAGTCCTGTATTTCTGGTATGAATCCTACTTGATCATAGTGTGTTATCCTGGGGATGATTTTCTGAAGTCTTTTTGCTAATATCTTATTTAAGATTTTAGCATCAATATTCATTAAGGAAATTGGTCTATAATTTTCTTTCTCAGTTTTTGATCTACCTGGTTTAGGTATCAGTACCATGTCTGAGTCATAAAAGGAGTTTGGTAGGACTCCTTCATACCTTATTTTTTCAAATAGTTTATATAGCATTGGGGCAAATTGTTCTTTAAATGTTTGGTAGAATTCACATGTGAATCCATCTGGTCCAGGGGATCTTTTCCTGGGGAGTTGATTAATAGCTTGTTCTATTTCTTTTTCTGAAATGGGACTATTTAAGCAATTTATTTCTTCCTCTGTTAATCTAGGAAGCCTATATTTTTGGAGGAAGTCATGCATTTCACTTAAGTTATCAAATTTATTGGCATAAAGTTGGGAAAAGTAACTCCTTATTATTTCTCTAATTTCCTCTTCATTGATGGAAAGATCCCCCTTTTCATTTGTAAGACTGACAATTTGATTTTCCTCTTTCTTTTTTCTGATCAGATTTATCAAAGGTTTATCTATTTTATTGGCTTTTTCATAAAACCAACTCTTGGTTTTATTTATTAATTCAATAGTTTTTTTACTTTCAATATTATTGATTTCTCCTTTTAATTTTTGTATTTCAAGTTTAATTTTTGGTTGGGGGTTTTTAATTTGGTCTTTTTCTAGCCTTTTAAGTTGCAAGCCCAATCCGTTAATCTTCTCTTTCTCTATTTTCTTCAAATAAGCCTCTAAAGATATAAAATTTCCCCTTATTACTGCTTTAGCTGCATCCCACAGATTTTGGTATGATGTCTCATCATTGTCATTATCTTGGGTGAAATTATTAATTGTTTCTATTATTTGCTCTTTCACCCAGTCATTCTTTAAGATGAGATTATTCATTTTCCAATTACTTTTTGGTCTATTTACCCCTAACTTTTTACTGAATGTAGCTTTTATTGCATTGTGGTCTGAGAAGAAGGCATTTATTATTTCTTCCTTCCTACATTTAATTTTGAGATCTTTATGTCCTAATATATGGTCAGTTTTTGTATAGGATCCATGAACTGCTGAGAAGAAAGTATATTCCTTTCTATTGCCATTCAGTTTTCTCCAAAGGTATATCATACCTAGTTTTTCTAATGTTCTATTTACTTTTTAAATTTCTTTCTTGTTTGTTTTGTGGTTTGATTTGTCTAAATCTGAGAGTGCAAGATTGAGATCTTCCACTATTATAGTTTTACTGTCTATTTCTTCTTGTAACCCTCTTAACTTTTCCTTTAGAAAGTTAGATGCTATACCACTTGGTGCATATATGTTTAGTATCGATATGGCTTCATTATTTATGCTACCTTTCAGCAGGATATAGTTTCCTTCCTTATCTCTTTTAATTAGATCAACCTCTGCTTTTGCTTGATCTGAGATAAGGATAGCTACCCCTGCTTTTTTGGCTTTACCTGAAGCATAATAGATTCTGCTCCAACCTTTTACCTTTACTCTATATGTATCTCCCTGCATTAAGTGTGTTTCCTGTAAACAACAGATTGTAGAGTTCTGATTTTTGATCCAGTCTGCTATCCGTCTCTGTTTGATGGGAGCATTCATCCCATTCACATTTACAGTTAAAATTACTAATTCTGTATTTCCTGCCATCGTATTATCCCCAGATTATGCTTTTTCCCTTGACCCCCCTGAACCCCTTCCCCAATATTCAATTTATAGACCCCCCTTGTGACGTGCAGCCCTCCTTTTTTTTTTTTAGTATCCCTCCCCCCTCCCTCCAAGTCCCTTCCCTTATTCTCCTTTTCCTTTTCCATTTTCCTCTTCCCCCTTTTAATGAGGTGAGAGAGAATTCTCTGAAAAACAAATATGACAATTATTTACTCTTTGAGCCTCTTCTGATGAGAGTAAGATTTACACAATGATGCTCCCCCTCTCTAAATTCCCTCAGATATGGTGTATTTTCTATGCCTCTTCCTGGGATGTAGTTTCCCTCTTTTTATCACTCCCTCCCCTTTTTCTGATACTACCCCCTTCCCTTTACTACACCCCCTCCTTTTTTTTTTCCTTTTATATCAGTAAAATCAAATTATCCATGCGTAGTTTCTATATACCCACAACAGAGATATAGTTCTCAAGGGTTCTGTGTACCTTTTTCTGTTTCTCTTCAGTCTTGTGGATGTAGATCAAATTTTTTGTTTAAGTCTGGTTTTTTTCTTAGAAACATATGGAATTCCTCTATTTCATTGAATGACCATCTTCTTCCAAGGAAAAAGATGCTAAACTTATCTGGGTAGTTTATTCTTGGTTGCAATCTTTGATCTTTTGCCTTTTGGAATATCAGGTTCCAGGTCCTTCTATCTTTTAATGTGGAGCCAGCCAGATCTTGTGTGACCCTTATTGTGGCACCTTGGTATTTAAATTGTTTTTTTCTAGCTGCTTGCATGATTTTCTCCTTTGTGTGGTAATTCTGCAGCTTAGCCACAATATTCCGTGGTGTTCTTTTTTTAGGGTCTATTTCAGAAGGAGTTTGATGAATTCTTTCAACATCTACTTTCCTCTCCGTTTCTATTAGCTCTGGACAGTTCTCTTTGATAATTTCCTGTAAAATAGAATCTAGGCTCTCTTTTTGGTCATAGTTTTCGGGAAGTCCAATGATCCTCAGATTATCTCTCCTAGATCTATTTTCCAGGTCTATAGATTTTCCCAGTAAGTATTTGACGTTGTTCTCCAGCTTCTCATTTTTTTTTTTTTTTGTTTTGTTTGACTGATTCTTGGGTTCTCAATGAATCATTCATTTCTATTTATTCCATCCTGACTTTTAAGGAGTTATTTTCTTCTTTCACAGTTTTTAATTCTTTTTGTAATTGCCCAATTTCATTTTTAAATGAGTTATTTTGCTCTATTGAATTTTTTTCCATTTCCCTATTTTTTTTTTTTTGAGAATTATTTTCTTTTTCCAATTCAGAAATCCTATTTTCTTGGGACTTTTTTATCTTCTCCAATTCAGAAATCCTATTTTCTTGAGACTTTTTTGTCTTCTCCAATTCAGAAATCCTACTTTCCTGTGATTTTTTTTACCTTTTCTAATTCACTAATTTTGTTTCCCTGCATCTCCTGTGAATTCTTTATTTTTTCCAACTCCAATTTCAGAACATTGTTATTCTCTATCATAGCTTCCCTTTCCTTTCCCCATTTTTCTTCAAAGTCTCTTAGCTTTTTAATAGTATCTTCTAGGAGAGAGTTATGTGATGGGGGGCAGGAATCATTCCCCTTTAGGTTGTTATCTGCTGACTCTCTGCTGTTAACTTCCTCGGGGTTGGATACCTGCTCTTTCTCTGTGTAGAAGGAATCTATGGTTTTTTTTGGGCTTCTTGCTCATACTTAAAAAATCTTTTGGGGTCTGTCCCTGGGGTAGGAAATTATTTATTTATTTCTTTACCAGCTTCCTCCCAGACAGGATGGATTCAGCGGCCCCTGTGCCTGAGCTAAGAGAGAGCTCTGGGAGAGAGTTCCCCACCCCCTCCCTGGAAGTGCCCCAGAGGTAACCAGCACTGCTGTGCCCTGAGGGTGCTGTGTTTTAGCGGCTTCCCTGAGGTTGAGACTGAACTGTAAAGGAGACTCAAAGCCCAGCCTATGCATCCCGGTGGGGCATGGATGTCTGCAGCAGGTGATGTGAAAAGCCCCTGTGCTCAAACTGGGAAGTGTCTGCCAGAAACCGCAGTCCCTAGTTCAAAGGTTCCGCTTCTCTGGGACTTCCATTCCACAGCCTCCAGCCAGCCGAGCCAGGCACTATTAGTTACTGCCCCACCCACTCTTCAATCTCTTAACTACCCCGAGACAAAAGCCTGGGTTGCCTATGTCAGCCACACCCCCGGTGCAGAGATCTGCTGAGTCACCCCTGGGATCTGGGAAGATCCAATCTAGTTTTAAATTTTAGAGTGGCTTATATTTCTCTTCTGAACTGCTGTTTTATAAGCAGAGAAGAGCTAACAGTCTGTGCCAGATTCTTTTATTTCGGTGGATTCTCTGATCCCAGAGCCCTCCCCAGTGCAATCGGCGCAGTGTGCCACTACCCCACCGTCTGCGCTGGCCTCTCTTCTTCCTCCCCTGGGAGCTGACCTTTCCTGCTGAAACTCCAGATTCTCTTCAGCTGGTAAGTCGTGCTTCCAGTCCTTGTGGATTCTATCAGTCCAATGCTATTTCTGAGGCTGATTAAATCTAGTTGGTTGTGAGGGAAGAAAGGAGCTTACACAGTGGCGTGTATCTTCTCTGCCATCTTGGCCAAAACTCAATTTTAGGATTATTAATGCTATGCCCCTTTCATTTATATTTTTCCTCATAATTTCTTTTCATATTCTAGTCCTTTATTTGTATCCATATTGTTATTATTATGTTTATTTCTTTAACTCTACAAGTATAATATTAGAAGAGAGGCTGCATGCAGAATAGCTAGATTGTGAGTTTCAGTTAGAAAGATCTGAATCCAGGTACTTCCTGTGATGCAAACTGAGCTAGTCACTTAACCTTTCAGTGGCCAGGCAACTCTCTAACATTATAATCAGCAGGCTTATATAGACAGAAACAACCTTCTTCTTCAGTGCATTTTCGTTGTCTATCTCATATGACTAGAATGCTTTGCCTCTTTACTTTTTTTTTTTTTTTTTTTTTTAGCTTCACTGGCTTCCTTCTGGCCTGAGCTAAAATGTCACTTCTACAAAAAAGTCTTATTTTGATCCTGTTAATGCTTCAATCAATCAAATATTTATAGGTTTATAGTGTCTATGTGTTAAGTACTATACCAAGTCTTGGGGACAGAAAAAGAGGTAAAAGATAGTTCTTGCCCTCAAAGAGTTTACAGTTTGATTGGGGAGACCAGCAAATATATTCAAAACTACCTATAAGTAGAATAAATTAAAAAAAAAACAATTAAAAGAAGAAAGACAATAGAAATTATAAAGAGCTGATAAAGGCTTCTTGTAAAGATAAGATTTAGATATTTGCCTTTCCTTTTCTAAGAGGACCACTGACATCCTTGGATTTAAGGGAGACAAAGTTGTACAATGTTGTCATCAGTCTCATTTTCTCTTCCAGATCATCAAAGTGTAGTGTCAAGGCAAAAGTTAAATGGTGATGGCAGAGTTTGCAGTGAATGACTTTGGCATCTTTAATATCTAATCAGTGTCCAAAACCAAGAGATGGAGTAATTTGTTCATGAAACAGTTAAGAGATCAATGCCATTGGATCAAATAGTGCATATCAGGGAATAAGGTCTAAGAAGACTAGAAAAGTAAAAGGCACTAGTGTGTGAAGGGCTTGAATGTCAAACAAAGCATTTGCTACTTCCAACTACTCTGTATATATTTCATAAGAACATGATTATTTGCATTTTGTTTCCTCCATTAAAATGTGTGTTCCTTGAAAACAGGCACTGCTTTTGGCTTTTTCGTATCCTTAGTGCTTATAAACTTAATATTTTTTTTTATTTAAACTTAAACTTCTGACCTATGCCAATAAAGCTAAAGATTTAGACTGATGAAACTGATGACAAACTATTACTATTAACCATCAATACTAAAATCTGGACATTAAAAAAGCAAAACTATTACATTTAAACTATGAACAAAAAGAACAAGGGAAATATATTTTATAAAAATTAATGTACTAAAAACTATGAAACCACAATGAATCTGGAAATCAATTATTAGATCAGCAATTGTTTAGGTCAGAAAACTAGAAGGATACATTTGAAAAAAATCTATTCAGAAATGATGTAATAAGATGAATATATGGGAAAGCATAGGGGTAAAAAATAAGGAAATCTTCAGTATTTTTTCTACAAGAGGATAGCTGAGAGGCAAATGCATGTCTGTCTTCTAATCAGCCAGTCAACAAATACCTATGAAGCCAAACAATGTACTGTACATTGGGAAAAGAAATACAAAGAAAAAGGAAAACAACCCTTACTCTCTATAATATTATATGCTAATAAGGGAAGACAACATAGGCAAGAAAGCTCAAAAAGGAAGTTAGGGGAAGAAAGGAAAGATGGATTCAGTCAGAAAGAGGGCCCACAGGGATATAGATACTTTTCTATAGGTTTATTAGCAACAAAAGGGTGGGTAAGCTATTTAATGTGTAAAATGAGGGTAATAATAGCTAAAATGCCTCCCTGAAAAAATTATTTTGAGAAAAAACACTTTATAAACTATTAAATTCTGGATTACTATGAGCTATCAATATTAGTCTAGAAAATAGAATAGATAATTAGCATGATAAGAATTAACATTTATTTAATAATTTGAAGTTTCCAAAGAACTTTTTTTTTCTTTTTTACACATAAGCATCTACAAAAGATTAACTGAATATGGATACAACTTAATTCATGGACTTGGAGACACCTTACTATGTTTAATGGTCTTAATGGACTACAGACTTCACTCAACATGATTACATATCTGTAATATTGAACTAAAAGATTCATTTGTATTTTTTTAGAGAGGTCCCAAAACAAAAGTCAATCCATTTAGAAATGGTTTGATTTTTGTATATGTGCTTTCCTATACACATAAATAAACTTATAAGCTAATACAGGCCTCTGAAAATTCAGCATTCATTGACCATTTTCTGATAGATGGAAAAGTACACAGGCAAGCATTATATGGAGAGATACGACAATACTTATTATAGCCTACGGCAGTGCTAATCTATCAGCTATTGCTGTCTCAAGCACATTCAGAGAACTGTAGTTAACAAGGGCACATATATCCTCATGGAGCACAGCCTGGTTAAGAGGGAGGGCTCATGTCTAATGCTGGCTAGTCCAAGTGAGTCATTAAAGCATAGTCAGGGAAGCAGACACTGTGAACAGATATATTGTACTTATCATTTGTTATCATAAATCTATAAAAAACTCTGAGAATAGGAAGAATTGTAACAATGTTTTATGTGTTAATATCTTGCATACTTCTGTTTTCATCTATTATTTCTCAGCAAATTAATGTCCATCAAAATAAGAACAAGTGAAGATGCACAGATGGAGAAGGTAATACTGCTGGAGGCAAAGGACCTGGGTTCAATCACCAACTCCATCACAATATTACCTCTGTGACATTGGGTGAATGACTTAACTTTTTGGGATTCAATCTCTTCGTCTTAATTAATAAACACTTTGTAAGTCCCTACTGTTGCCATGCACTGTGCTAAATGCCGAGGATTCAAAAAGAGGTAAAAGGCAGTCATTGATGTCTAGGAGTTTACAATATAATGAGGGAGATAATATGCAAAAATAAATTATATATACATATATATATATATATATATATATATATACATATATATATATATATATATATATATATATATATATATACATACACACACATATATATGTGTGTGTGTGATAAATATGAAATAATTAATAGAAGGGAGCTATAGAATTAGGAGGTGAATATTGAGAACTATCTTTGCATATATTTAAAAAAGTAAACTATCTAAAAAGAAAAAAAAAACAAGGACATTGGGTTTGACATATAAGAAATCATTAGTAACTTTGAAAGAGCGGTTTCAATAGAATGATAAAGCGAGATGGCAAAAAGTTAAGAAAAGAGTAAGAAGAGAGAAAGTGGAGGCATCTATTATACAATGATCCTTTTGAGGAATTTAGCTAGAAAGGACAGAAGACAAATAGGATATTAGTAAGCAGGGATAGAAGGATCAAATGAGCATTTTTTTTGTTTGTTTGTTTGTTTTTGTTTTTTTTTTTTTTTCAGGATGAGGAAGACATAGACATGTTTGAAAACAGTAGAGAATGATCAAGTAGATAGGAAGGGATTGAAAATAACTGAACAGAGGGGATGACAGAGAGGAGCACTCTGTTAGAGAAAATGGAATGGAACAGAAAAACTTGAACAAATGAACAGGTTAACCTTGATAAAGAATAAGGCTATTTCATCATGAAAGACAGGCATGAAGGAGGAGATAGTCCCAGAAGTCATCTCAGTGATAAGAGATGAGGAAAGAGAAAAGAAAGAGTTCATGAGGAATGTCTTAATTTAAAAAAATATACGAAGCATGTTCTCATCTCATCTAAGAGTGAGTGAGAGATGGTGGGGTATGAGGACTTAGGAGGAATATAAAGTTTGGAAGAATCACTATGGAGACTGGGATAGTGAGTTGGGAATAGAGGTATAGTAAGGCCCAGAAAGGGCCCACATGAAGTTAATTAATAAAAATTTGTTGTGTACCTAGTCATAATGGTTGTGTGATTCTATCTGCATTTGCTGCATGTGTTTGTAGGAATGATGGCAATTGGTGGAAATGATCCAAGGCTGAGACTTGGCTAGATGTAATTGATAAAATGATAAGGAAGAATAGGAGAGAATTACTAACCCAAGGGAAATGGCCTGGGAAAGGATTCAAGGGATTAGAGGTTACGGTGTGGTTGAAGAATAAGGATATGTTAGGGAAAGCAAAGGAAGATGGGAAAAGACCAGATATGAGGATTTCAGAAGTCTTGAATGTGGAGGTGGTATTTTTGTGGCTAATGGCAAGATCAAAGGTATGGACAACTTTGTGTTGAATTGAGGTAGGGTGGAGTTGATTAGGCTGAGGGACTGAGGTGGTAGGGTATTTGAGTGAAAAAAAAATATATATATACATATATACATATGTAAATATGTATATGTGTATATACATATATATGTGAATATATGTATATATATGCATATTTTAATTATAATTATATATTATGTATATATATATATATATGTATAATATGAGGATAGGAGTTGGAGAGGAGAGAGAAATTACAAGTCAGGGTACCAAACTCATGAGAAAACGAGAGGGGATGGAGTGGGGGTGGGGGTGTCTAGCTACAATAGCTACTAGAATTTTGATTTGTCATTTAATTTGTTAGTACCTGATTCTAAATGATCATGAGAGATAGAGACCATGTTGAGAAAGAAGGATAGGTTAAAAAGAAGTTATGATTAAAAGAGAAATTTCAGAAATAGTAATGACAAATAATAAGAAAGATGTGGATAAGATGAACAAGTCAAAAAATAGCTGAGGTTTTTGTGACAATTGCTTTATTAGATGTAAAAGACTAATGAAAGTTAAAAGTATAAATTATCTTAGTTGAATTAGTTACTAATTTGTTACTTACAAATATAATATTCCATAGATATTTAATCACTACACTTATCTAAAATGATTTCAAATATATTTAAATGATTGTATGAAAATAATTTCCCAATCAAATAATAAGTTCTGTATTTTCTTTGAATAAAGAGAAAAACTGTAGAATCCTTCATTTTTTGTTAGCCAAAATCTGCATATTATTGTGAGGAAAGAGCATATGGAATTTAAAACTTTTCCCTTTTTGTTTGTTCATCATTTCAGTTGAATAATTTTATTGATCTTTCATTTCAGATCTGTGAAAGAGATATAAAGTAAGTCTTTTATTATTTTCCTATATAAAAATAAAATAGAATTTTGATACAGAAGAGTTATAGCTGTAATTTCCTTTTGTGTGATTTAATATACTTTATAATGAATCATTTAGGAAGGTACTGCACTCACAATATTCACACATGTACAAAAAGGTCTTTGACATCTAATAAATGGTGTTTGCTTTAGGAAGAATGGTATATTGGAACTACTGAAATTGAATTTGCACTCATATCTAACTTTAATTATGAATGGAAATCTAATTTTTGATTGAGACGAAGGAAACTATCCATCATTTTACAAATTATATTGGCTCATGATTTTATCAAACCAAACCATTTCTCAACTATATGTCATACAAGTTGGAACTTAACATAAAAGTTTTATAAAGCACAAAATTTTAAATGTCCCCATGATTTATGAATAGGGTTCTTCCTTTCATAGTTTGAATTGAGATAGTAGACTTAGGATCACTCACCTTAATATAGATTTTTTTTTCCTGAGGTAAATTTAAAAGGCTATAATAGTGAGATGTAGAGCTTAACAATTCTTTACATACTAGGAACGTTTTTGAGTATAGGAACAGCAAATATATATTGTCCAAAGCACCTTATGATGATCATCCACCTATCTATCTGCCTTACACTTAAAAGAAGTATAGTCTTTAGCAGGGAAGGCAGGAAAGAGAAACTTGAGTAAGTCATGGGATACTTAAAAGAGCTATAGTAATTACTATTTCCAATGGAAGATAATCCTAAAATATTATTCTAAGTAATTCCTTTCTACTATACAAGTTTTTAAAAAATTATTATTCATAATTAAACTTATTGTTTCATTATATGTAATCCTTCATCTCTACATCTAATATTTACAGTTATCATGTTCCGTTTTAGTGATTGCTTAGTCAATGATGCACACATTTAATTCTTTTAATCATTTTTTAATTTGTTCCCCCTCCCCCCGACCTATTAATTATTCTCTTTCTCTTCACAGAAGAAAATTCTCTTCAGTTGTTCTGTTTTGGTCTGGTTACCCAAGAGCAAATACACTAATTCATGTGAAAAATATTACTTATTTTAAAATAATTTTACTTATAATTTTTTGGTATTGTTAAATTTCCTATATAAAAAACATAAACAAAATCCCTATAAAATTTCCCCAAAATAATGTAATGTTCATCTTCATTGCATCTACAACTTCTTCCAAATGACATTTCTGATAAGAAAGCATTTTTGAATTAAAAATAAATGAACAAGAGGAAAAAAAAAATATCTGCCATATCTATAACTATACCAAATTCTTCCTCCAATCTGTATAATATATGTGATGGTCCACATTTGTGGCCTCTCCCCCATTCCTAACTTGCCCCTCCCCCCATCCAAGGAGTTGGTGTAGATACTTTCTTATCTCTTCTCTGTTCCTGAGTTTGTTTTCTGTATTATATATATATATATATATATATATATATATATATATATATATATGTATATATATATATATTTTTTTTTTTAAGTTTTGTGATTCTTTTTTTCCCCACATTTGCATAGTTTTAATCATTTTGTATATCACTTTTTTGGCTCTGCTTACTTAACTTTGTATCAGTTTATATAATTCTTTCCTTGCTTTCCTCTATTCTATATTCTATAAATATATTTATGATGATTTCTTATAGTATAAGGCAATTCCATTATAATCACATGCCAAAATTTTATTTAGTTGTTCTCCAGTTGATATGCATCAACTTATTTCCAGATCTTCCCTTCTTCTTTCCTCCATCCCTTTTTGTGAGGAAATTTGGGTTAAATGACTTGCCCAGGGTCACACAGCTAGTAAGTGTCTGAGAGTGGATTTGAACTCAGATCCTCCTGACTCCAAGGCTAGTACTCAATCCACTATGCCATCTAGCTGCCTCATTTCCAGCTCTTTGTAATCATAAAAAAATTGTTGCTTTAAGAGTTGGTGCATATGAGATTTTTTTTTAATTCATAACCTGAGCTAAGAAAGCTAATTTATTGGAGACCTCTACTCAAATTCCAATCAGTATTAATCAATCAATTATGATTTTTATAGGGGTCAATGAGTATTAGTTCTTCTTTATTTATCAATACTTATGCAATATATTAAATATAAGAATAAGAAATTCATAGTTTGTGTAAGAATATAGAATCTGATAAGCTTTTTGCACATTTATGTATCAGACATGGGGCCTACTTTTTATAACATAAAAGAATGCTGACTTGGACCATGTCCGTCCTGCTTCATCCATGTTTCATGCTGGTATGATGGAAAGCACCTATGTCCCCTTTCCCCTAAGGCTTTCTTGGGGATGTATTATCTTCATTTTCACAACTTAGGAGATGGCTCATCTATCTTATGATCAGGGGAATGTGTCATCACTGCTTGTTTAACATAAAGAGTGGATCAAATAAGAAAACAAACAAACAAACAATGCAACTAAGATTAGAAGGAAATTAGAAAGTTAGAAAATAATTTTTTCATTGTTTCTGATAAAGGAATAATTTCTAAAATAAATAGAAAAGTGAATTAGATTTATAAAAATAATTGCTAAATGGTCAAAAGATATGAACAGACATTTTTCAGATGAAGAAATTAAAAACATTTATAGTTATATGAAAAATGCTATAAATACCCATGAAGTAGAGGAACACAGATTCAAACAATTTTGAGGTACCACCTCACATTTATCAGATTGATTAAAATGACAAAAAAGGAAAATATTGAATATTGGAGAAGATATAGGAAAAATTAGAATACTAATACATTGTTGGTAGAGTTGTGAACTGATCAACCCTTCTGGAGAGCAGTTTGGAACTAGGCCCAAAGAGCTCCAGTAATACTACTACTAGGTCTATTTCCCAAAAAGATCATAAAAAGATAAAAGGACTCACATGTACAAAAATATATATATATATTTTTTTTCCACTTTAATTTTATTGAATCCCTTATGTTTTCATTTCCTTTTTTATCTGTTTATGCTTCTCTTAGGTACTAATGTTAAAGATCAAAATTTTAGTGTAAGTCTGGTCTTTTCCTTTTTTTTTTTTTTTTTTTTTTTTTTTTTTTTATTATATATATATATATATATATATATATATATATATATATATATATATATATATATATATATATATTTTATAATATTATCCCTTGTATTCATTTTTCCAAATTACCCCCCCTCCCTCTATTCCCTCCCCCCGACGACAGGCAATACCATACATTTTACATGTGTTACAATATAGTCTAGGTACAATACATGTGTGCGAATATCACTTTCTTTTTGCACAATAAACATTAGAATCCGAAGGTACATGCAACCTGGGCAGACAGATATTAGTGCTAACAATTTTCATTCCCCTCCCAGTGTTTCTTCTCTGGGTGCAGCTACCTCTGTCCATCATTGATCAACTGGAAGTGAGTTGGATCTTCTTTATGTTGAAGATTTCCACTTCCATCAGAATACATCCTCATACAGTATTGTTGTTGAAGTGTACAGTGATCTTCTGGTTCTGCTCATTTCACTCAGCATCAGTTGATTTAAGTCTCTCCAGGCCTCTCTATATTCCTCCTGCTGGTCATTTCTTACAGAGCAATAATATTCCATAACCTTCATATACCACAATTTACCCAACCATTCTCCAACTGATGGACATCCATTCATCCTCCAGTTTCTAGCTACAACAAAAAGAGCTGCCACAAACATTTTGGCACATATATGTCTCTTTCCGCTCTTTAGTATTTCTTTGGGATATAATCCCAGTAGTAGCGCTGCTGGTTCAAAGGGTATGCACAGTTTGATAACTTTTTGGGCATAATTCCAGATTGCTCTCCAGAATGGCTGGATTCTTTCACAACTCCACCAGCAATGTATTAGTGTCCCAGTTTCCCCACATCCCCTCCAACATTTGTCATTATTTGTTCCTGTCATCTTAGCCAATCTGACAGGTGTGTAGTGGTATCTCAGAGTGGTCTTAATTTGCATTTCTCTGATCAGTAGTGATTTGGAACACTCTTTCATGTGAGTGGATATAGTTTCAATTTCTTCCTCTGAGAATTGTCTGTTCATATCCTTTGACCATTTATCAATTGGAGAATGGTTCGGTTTCTTATAAATTTGGGTCAGTTCTCTATATATTTTGGAAATGAGACCTTTGTCAGAACCTTTGTTTTTAAAAATATTTTCCCAATTTGTTACTTCCCTTCTAATCTTGTTTGTATTAGTATTATTTGTACAGAAACTTTTTAGTTTGATGTAATCAAAATCTTCTATTTTGTGATCAATAATGATCTCTAGTTCTCCTCTGGTCATAAATTCCTTCCTCCTCCACAAGTCTGAGAGGTAGATTATCCTCTGTTCCTCTAATCTATTTATTATCTCCCTCTTTATGCCTAAATCATGGACCCATTTTGATCTTATCTTGGTATATGGTGTTAAGTGTGCATCCATATCTAATTTCTGCCATACTAATTTCCAGTTTTCCCAACAGTTTTTTCCGAATAATGAATTTTTATCCCTAATGTTGGGATCTTTGGGTTTGTCAAAGATTAGATTGCTATAGATGTACCCTTTTTTGTCCTTTGTATCTAATCTGTTCCACTGATCTACCGGTCTATTTCGTAGCCAATACCAAATGGTTTTGGTGACTGCTGCTATATAATATAGCTTTAGATCAGGTACACTTAGACCACCTTCCTCTGAGTTTTTTTTTCATTAGTTCCCTTGCAATTCTTGACCTTTTATTCTTCCATATGAATTTTCTTGTTATTTTTTCTAGGTCATTAAAATAGTTTCTTGGGAGTCTGATTGGTATAGCACTAAATAAATAGATTAGTTTGGGGAGTATTGTCATCTTTATTATATTCGCTCGGCCTATCCAAGAGCACTGAATGTCTTTCCAATTATTTAAATCTGATTTTATTTTTGTGGCAAGTGTTTTGTAATTTTTCTTATATAATTCCTGACTTTTCTTTGGTAGATGGATTCCCAAATATTTTATACTCTCAACATTTGTTTGGAATGGAATTTCTCTTTGTATCTCTTGCTGTTGCATTTTGTTAGTGATATATAAAAATGCCGAGGATTTATGTGGATTTATTTTGTATCCTGCCACTTTGCTGAAATTTTGAATTATTTCTAGTAGCTTTTTAGCAGAGTCTTTGGGGTTCTCTAAGTATACCATCATGTCATCTGCAAAAAGTGATAGTTTGATTTCCTCATTTCCTACTCTAATTCCTTGAATCTCTTTCTCGGCTCTTATTGCCGAGGCTAGCGTTTCTAGTACTATATTGAATAGTAATGGTGATAGTGGGCAACCTTGTTTCACTCCTGATCTTACTGGGAAAGGTTGCAGTTTATTTCTATTGCATATTATGCTTACTGACGGTCTTAAATATATACTCCTGATTATTCTAAGGAATAATCCATTTATTCCTATACTCTCAAGAGTTTTTAGTAGGAATGGATGTTGGATTTTGTCAAATGCTTTTTCTGCATCTATTGAGATGATCATATGGTTCTTATTAATTTGATTATTAATATGGTCAATTATATTAATAGTTTTCCTAATATTAAACCAGCCCTGCATTCCTGGAATAAATCCTACTTGATCATAGTGTATTATCTTGGAGATGATTTTCTGAAGTCTTTTTGCTAATATCTTATTTAAGATTTTAGCATCAATATTCATTAAGGAGATTGGTCTATAATTTTCTTTCTCAGTTTTCGGTCTACCAGGTTTAGGTATCAGTACCATGTCTGTGTCATAAAAGGAGTTTGGTAGGACTCCTTCATCCCCTATTTTTTCAAATAATTTATATAACATTGGGGCTAATTGTTCTTTAAATGTTTGGTAGAATTCACATGTGAATCCATCTGGCCCTGGGGATTTTTTCCTGGGGAGTTGATTAATAGCTTGTTCTATTTCTTTTTCTGAAATGGGACTATTTAAGCAATTTATCTCCTCCTCTGTTAATCTAGGGAGCCTATATTTTTGGAGAAAGTCATCCATTTCACTTAAGTTATCAAATTTATTGGCATAAAGTTGGGCAAAGTAACTCCTTATTATTTCTCTAATTTCCTCTTCATTGGTGGAAAGATCCCCCTTTTCATTTGTAAGACTATCAATTTGATTTTCCTCTTTCTTTTTTTTGATCAAATTTACCAAAGGTTTATCTATTTTATTGGCTTTTTCATAAAACCAACTCTTGGTTTTATTTATTAATTCAATAGTTTTTTTACTTTCAATTTTATTGATTTCTCCTTTTAATTTTTGTATTTCGAGTTTAATTTTTGGTTGGGGGTTTATAATTTGGTCTTTTTCTAGCCTTTTAAGTTGTAAGCCCAATTCGTTAATCTTCTCTTTCTCAATTTTCTTCAAATAAGCCTCTAAAGATATAAAATTTCCCCTTATTACTGCTTTAGCTGCATCCCACAGATTTTGGTATGATGTCTCTTCATTGTCATTATCTTGAGTGAAATTATTGTTTCTTTAATTTGCTGTTTAACCCACTCATTCTTTAAGATGAGATTATTCATTTTCCAATTACTTTTTGGTCTATTTACCCCTAACTTTTTACTGAATGTAGCTTTTATTGCATTGTGATCTGAGAAGAAGGCATTTATTATTTCTGCCTTCCTACATTTAATTTTGAGATCTTTATGTCCTAATATATGGTCAATTTTTGTATAGGATCCATGAACTGCTGAGAAGAAAGTATATTCCTTCCTATTTCTATTCAGTTTTCTCCAAAGGTCTATCATACCTAGTTTTTCTAATGTTCTATTTACTTTTTTAATTTCTTTCTTGTTTGTTTTGTGGTTTGATTTGTCTAAATCTGAGAGTGCAAGGTTGAGATCTCCCACTATTATAGTTTTACTGTCTATTTCTTCTTGCAGTTCTCTTAACTTTTCCTTTAGAAAGTTAGATGCTATACCACTTGGTGCATATATGTTTAGTATTGATATGGCTTCATTATTTATGCTACCTTTCAGCAGGATATAGTTTCCTTCCTTATCTTTTTTAACGAGATCTACTTCTGCTTTTGCTTGATCTGAGATAAGGATAGCTACCCCTGCTTTTTTGGCTTTACCTGAAGCATAATAAGCTCTGTTCCAACCTTTTACCTTTACTCTGTATGTATCTCCCTGCTTTAAGTGTGTTTCCTGTAGACAACATATTGTAGGGTTCTGCTTTTTGATCCAATCTGCTATCCGTCTCCGTTTGATGGGATCGTTCATCCCATTTACATTTACAGTTAAAATTACTAATTCTGTATTTCCTGCCATCGTATTATCCCCAGATTATACTTTTTTCCCTTGACCCCCCTGATCCCCCTCCCCGATATTTAATTTACAGACCCCCCTTGTGACGCGCAACCCTCCCTCTTTTTTTTTTTTTTTTTTTTTTTTTTAGGATCCCTCCCCCCTCCCTCCAAGTCCCTTCACTTATTCTCCTTTTCCTTTTCCCTTTTCCTCTCCCCCCTTTTAATGAGGTGAGAGAAAATTCTCTGAAAAACAAATATGTTAATTATTTACTCTTTGAGCCTCTTCTGATGAGAGTAAGATTCACACAATGATTCTCCCCCTCACTAAGTTCCCTCAGATATGGTGTATTTTCTATGTCTCTTCCTGGGATGTAGTTTCCCTCTTTTTATCACTCCTTCCCCTTTTTCTGAACCGACCTCCTTCCCTTTACCACACCCCCCTTTTTTTCTTTTATATCAGTAAAATCAAATTATCCTTGAGTATTTTTTATATACCCACAACAAAGTTACAGTTCTCAAGGGTTCTGTGTACCTTTTTCTGTTTCTCTTCAGTCTTGTGGATGTAGATCAAATTTTTTGTTTAAGTCTGGTTTTTTTCTTAGAAACATATAGAATTCCTCTGTTTCATTGAATGACCATCTTCTTCCATGGAAAAAGATGCTAAACTTAGCTGGGTAGTTCATTCTTGGTTGCAGTCCTTGATCTTTTGCCTTTCGGAATATCAGGTTCCAGGCCCTTCTATCTTTTAATGTGGAGGCAGCCAGATCTTGGGTGACCCTTATTGTGGCACCTTGGTATTTAAATTGTTTTTTTCTAGCTGCTTGCAGGATTTTCTCCTTTGTGTGGTAATTCTGCAGCTTAGCCACAATATTCCGTGGTGTTCTTTTTTTAGGGTCTATTTCAGAAGGAGTTCGATGGATTCTTTCCACATCTACTTTCCCTTCTGTTTCTATTATCTCTGGACAGTTCTCTTTGATAATTTCCTGTAAAATAGAATCTAGGCTCTTTTTTTGGTCATAGTTTTCTGGAAGTCCAATAATCCGCAGATTATCTCTCCTAGATCTATTTTCCAGGTCTATAGATTTTCCCAGTAAGTATTTGACGTTGTTCTCCAGCTTCTCATTTTTTTTGTTTTGTTTGACTGATTCTTGGGTTCTCTGTGAATCATTCATTTCTATTTGTTCCATCCTGACTTTTAAGGAGTTATTTTCTTCTTTCACAGTTTTTAGTTCTTTTTGTAAATGCCCAATTTCGTTTTTAAATGAATTATTTTGCTCTATTGAGTTTTTTTCCATTTCCCTAATTTTTTTTTTTTGAGAATTATTTTCTTTTTCCAATTCAGAAATTCTATTTTCTTGAGACTTTTTTATCTTTTCCAATTCAGAAATCCTACTTTCCTGTGTTTTTTTAACCTTTTCTAATTCACTAATTTTGTTTCCCTGCATCTCCTGTGAATTCTTTATTTTTTCCAACTCCAATTTCAGGACATTGTTATTCTCTATCATAACTTCCCTTTCTTTTCCCCATTTTTCTTCGATCTCCCTCAATTTTTTAAGAGCTTCTTCTAGGAGAGAGTTATGTGATGGGGGGCAGGAATCGTTCCCCTTTAGGTTGTTATCTGATTCTCTGCTGTCAACTTCCTCGGGGTTGGACACCCGCTCTTTCTCTGTATAGAAGGAATCTATGGTTTTTCTAGCTTTTTTGCTCATACTTAAAAAAAATCTTTTGGGGTCTGTCTCTGGGGTAGGAAATTATTTACTTCTTTACCAGCTTCCTCCCAGACTGGATGGATGCAGCGGCTCCTGAGCCTGAGCTAAGAGAGAGCTCTGGGAGAGAGTTCCCCACCCTCTCCCTGGGAGTGCCTCAGAGGTGATTAGCACTACTGTGCTTCGAGGGCGTAGAATAGTGAAGACAGCAAGAAGCCCAGCCTATGTGTCCGGGTAGGGAGTGGGTATCTGCAGCAGGTGACGTAAGAAGCCCCTGCGCTCAAACTGGAAGTGTCTGCCAGAAACCGCGGTCCCTAGTTCAAAGGTTCCGCTTCTCTGGGACTTCCTGGAGCTGAGTTCCACTCCCTCCAGCTAAGCTAGGCAGTGTGCGTTGCCTTGGGCCGTATCCACCCACTTGTCAGTCTCTTAACTATTCTCAGGAGGTAGCTGAGGCCACACCCCCTGGTGCCTGAGTCACCCTCAGGGTCCGGGGAAAATCTAATCTGAGTTTTAAAATATTTTGGCTTTCTCTTCTGAACTGCTAAATAATTAGCAGAGAAGAGCTAACAGCCTGTGCCAGATTCCTTTACCTCAGTGGCTTCTCTGATCCCAGAGCCCCTCCCAGCGCAATGGGCGCAGTGTGCCCCTACCCCACCGTCTGTGCTGGTCTTTCTTATTCCTCCCCTGAGAACTGACCTTTCCTGTTGAAACTCCAGATTCTCTTCAGCTGGTAAGTCGTGCTTCCATTCCTTGTGGTATCTATCAGTCCTGAGCTAATTTTGAGACTTAATTTATCTAATTGGTTGTGAGGGAGTGAGGACGTTCACTGAGTCATGTGTTTCCTCTCTGCCATCTTGGCTCCGCCCCGAGTCTCTGTACAAAAATATTTATAAGCTACTCTTTTTTTGTGGTGGTGAAGAACTGGAAATGAGGGGATATGTGTCAACTGGGGAATGGCTAACAAGTTGTGAGTATATGAATACAATAAAATATTGTTGTAATAAAAGAAATGATGAGCAGATAGATTTTGGCAAATCCTGAAAAGGATTATATGAATTGATGATGTGTGAAGTGAGCAGAACCAGGCAAACATTTTAAATACCAGCAGCAATATTGTGTGATGATAAACTATGATAGACTTAGCTTTTCTTAGCAATTATCCAAGACTATTCCAAGGAAATCTGTGATAAAAAAACACTGACCACAAAAAAAACAAAAACAAAAACAAAAAAACAACTATGGAGTCTGAATGCAGATTAAAGCATACTATATTCACTTTTTTTTTTTTTTTTGCTATTTTTGAAATTTTTTATGATTTTCCTTTTTTATTTTGATTCTTCTTTCCCAACACGAATAATGTAAGAATATGTTTAACATGATTATACAAATACAACCTATCTTGGGCTAATTGCTGTTTTGAGAAGGGAGAGAAAAAGTGTTATTCAAAATCTTACAAAGATGAATGTGGAAAATTATTTTCATATGTAATTGTAAAAAATAAAATGCTATTTAAAAAAGAAATAAAAGACAAAAAAGAAAAGTAAATCAATAAACTTCAAATTTATGCCATCCAGTGAAAATATCTAGGTCAGTTGATATGAACATTTTCACTTTTAAAATTTGAATCCAAAATAATTATACCAATTACCACTCTGACATCAGAGAGCCCATCCTTACACAACCCCTCTATTATTAACTCTTCTCATACCTTATTATTGTCAATAATTTTCTGAGTATAATATAAAATGTAATGGTTTTCTTGATTTGCATTTTCTTATTTTAGTGATTTTGTGCATTCTTTCATATGGTTATCAAAAGTTTGAAATTATTATTTTAATAACTTTCAACATAACCTTTTTCACATATATATTTGAGAATATTATTATTTTCAGTATTAGTTCATTATGTCTTTATTACCAAACTCTTGTCTAAGAAAACCGATATGGCATTTTTTTCTCATTTAATTGCTTCCTTTATGCATCATAAATGTATTGATTTTGCTTGTCCATCTCTTTTATTTGTTTAAAAATCCATGACCTACCCATAGTTATGAAAGCTACATATGAGCTACATCTGTTCTATTTTTTAAAAAATTGTTTATCTTTAATATGAGTCACATATCTATTTCAAATGTATGGTAGGATATAAGTAAGATGATGTTTTAAACCTAATTTTTATCAGACTACTTTATTTTTTTAAATTTTATTTATAATTTTTTTGACATTATATATGCATGAGTAATTTTTTTTAAATAAAATTATCCCTTGTATTCATTTTTCCAAATTATCCCCTCCCTCCCTCTACTCCCTCCCCTAGATGACAGGCAACCCCATATATTTTACATATGTTACAATATAACCTAGATACAATATATGTGTGTAAATACCATTTTCTTGTTGCACATTAAATATTAGATTCCGAAAGTATAAGTAACCTGGGTAGATAGACAGTAGTTCTAACAGTTTACATTCACTTCCCAGTGTTCCTTCTCTGGGTGTAGCTACCTCTGTCCATCATTGATCAACTGGAAGTGAGTTGGATCTTCTTTATGTTGAAGATATCCACTTCCATCAGAATACATCTTCATACCACATTGAAGTGTACAGCGATCTTCTGGTTCTATTCATTTCACACAGCATCAGTTGATGTAAGTCTCTCCAAGCCGCTCTGTATTCCTCCTGCTGGTCATTTCTTACAGAGCAATAATATTCCATAACCTTCATATACCATAATTTACCCAACCATTCTCCAATTTATGGGCATTCATTCAACTTCCAGTTTCTGGCCACTACGAAAAGAGCTGCCACAAACATTTTGGCAATACAGTTCCCTTTCCCCTCTTTAGTATTTCTTTGGGATATAAGCCCAATAGCAGCAATGCTGGATCAAAGGGTATGCACAGTTTGATAACTTTTTGGGCATAGTTCCAAATCGCTCTCCAGAATGGTTGGATTCTTTCACAACTCCACCAACAATGTATCAGTGTCCCAATTTTCCCACATCCCCTCCAACATTCATTATTATTTGTTCCTGTCATCTTAGCCAATCTGACAGGCGTGTCACATTACTTTATTATTACATCTTTTTAAAAAGTGGATTGATTTCTTTGTTTTGCTATCCCTTATCTTTCTCCCCTCCCCTCCCCTTACCATTATCAAGTAAGCAAGCAAGCAAGGAAGGGACATACACACACACGTACACACACACACACACACAAAGAGAGAGAGAGAGACAGACAGACAGACAGAGAGGAGGGAGGGAGGAAGGAAGAAAGGAAGTAAGGATGAAGAAGAAGAGAGAAGGAGGGAGAAAAGAAGGAAGAAAGGAAGGAAGAAAGAGAAGTTCCTTTGAACAACACATTTATTATTTTGTGCTCAGCTTCTAAATTACCTTGTACTTATTAATTTGTTATTATTATCATTATTTTTAAATTATAATTCTTTTGGTATACACTCACAGGACACTAATAGAGATGGGTTCATTGATCTTCACACTTCCATAATACAACTTAGTGCTGTTGACAGCTAAGATGCTGTGGAGTACATCGAGTTTAACTCTTTTCAGATGAATTAATCTGGTATCCTTTAAAGGCTTGGACAAAAAAAAAGTTCATGGACACAATACTACTACTTTAGAAAAGACTTTCTTGGTACTTAAGGAAATTTTTTACAAATTGTTTTGAGAGCTGTTCATGTATTTTTATCTTTTGGTGAATTGCTTTTTCTGGTAGTTTCTGACTATTTTATTATTATTGTTGTTAAAGACATTGCAAATCTTAACCCTTAGGATCTAAACAATGTATTGAACCAGAAATGGAGACACAGCAGGAACAAGGATTAGGTTTGAGACCAGTTAAGAAATGTTTCTAGAGAAGGAGTGGTCCAGAAAGAAGATCACGCAAATATGAGCATAGAGCTTGGACAGATCTTATAGTTTGTGTTGTCCAACTTTCAGCTGAGGTTTAGAGAAGGTGCAAATTGCCAAGATTCCACTTAGTTTTTTGATTGGACAATGCCAGTGTAGAAGCAAAATATCAAATGGGTAATTAGCAGTCTCGTAAATATTGTGTTTCAACTGGGCAGGCTTAAACATAAGCTTCCAACTGATTGTATTACCAGTATCCTAATAATTATAAATTCTGATTTAATTAGTTTAGTGTTTTCTTGGCAATAATCTGCCTCTTCCATACCAGATTCATATTTATATACTGGGTGTCCTTGGGTTTTTGTTTTATTTTGTTTCTTCTCCTCATTCTATTTTCTAGGTAAAGAAAAAAACCTGGATTTTTTTTTTTCATAAGAATAGCTTTTAATTTTTCAAAAAAAAGATATTTTTAACATTTCCCCTTGCAAAAATTACGTCCATTTTTTTCTCCCTTCCTCCCCATTTCTTCCTCCCCTATACAACAACTAATCTAATATAGTTTAAACATGTGCAATTCTTCTAAATATATATCTGCACGTTATCATGCTGCACAAGAAAAATCAGAACAAAAGAGAAAAAAATGAGAAAGAGAAACACAAGCAAGGAAAAAACAAAAACAACAACAAAGGTAAAAATACTATGTTGTGATTCATATTCAGTCCCCATAGTCCTCTTTCTGGATGCAGTTGGTTCTCCCTATCACAAATCTATTGGAATTGGCCTGAATCAACTCATTGTTGAAAAGAGCAAAGTCCACCATAGTTGATCATCACATAATATTGTTGTTGATGTATACAATGTTCTCTTAGTTCTACTCACTTCAGTTAGCATCAGTTTATGTTAGTCTTTCTAGCCCTTTCTGAAGTCATTCTGCTGCATTTCATTTTTTAAATAAAGTTTTTTTTTAATTTTCAAAACATATACACAGATATTTTTTAACATTTACCCTTGCAAAACTTTGTGTTCCAAATTTTCCCTCCTTTCCCTCTCCCCTCTCTTCTATACAGAAAGTAATCCAATATATATTAAACTTGTGCAATTATTCTAACATATTTCCACAAATATCATGTTGCACAAGAAAAGTTAGATCAAAAAGAAAAAAAAATGAAAAAGAAAACAAAAAGCAAGCAAACAACAGCAAAAAGTAAAAATGCTATGTTGTGGTCCACACTCAATTCTCACAGTCCTCTCCCTGTGGGTGTAACTAATTCTCTCTATCACAAAGTCATTGCATCCGGCCTCAATCATCTCATCATTGGAAAGAGTCACATCCATTAGAACTGATCATCATATAGTCTTGATGTTGCCATGTATAATGATCTCCTGGTCCGGCTCATTTAACTTAGCATCAGTTCCTGTAAGTCTCTCCAAGCCTCTCTGAAATCATCCTGCTGATTGTTTCTTATAGAACAATAATATTCCATAACATTCATATACTATAACTTATTCAGCCATTTTCCAGTTGATGGACATCCACTCAGTTTCTAGTTTCTTACCTCTACAAAAAGGGCTGCCACAAACATTTTTGCACATTTGCATATTTGATCCCAATAAAATATAAAATGTTATAATCTTATTTCATTTTGAAAATCATATACATATAATGCCATTTATTAGTTCTTTCTGCATTTCTAAATAATAAATAATAATAATAATAATAATATGGTGAACAGCTTTAGAAAGAATAACTAAAACACTTTTTTATAACTATTTCTTCCAATTTTTGTTATTAATATTTTTGTACACATTGTTAATATTTTGCTACATATTGATCTTTTTCCATCTAGCTTTGGCTTCTTTAGAGTCCATTTCTTATAAATGTATCACTGTATGATAGCTTTGCAAAATAGTTATAGCAATTTACATCTCTACAAACAATCCATTTTAAAGTTTATCTTCCCACAATCCCTTCAAATATTGTCATTTTCCATTTTTCAATCATCATTGTCAATGTGATGAGTGGGAAGCATGTTTATTGTTTATAATATAAATTGATTTTATTCCTTGGCAAAAAAATATTGTTTATGCCCTTTATATATTAGAGACTATTTTTTTGTATAAATGTACATTTATACATGCACACACTACTTACTATGTGTGTATTTATTACATATATACACATACATAAATTTATAATAACTAAATTCCCTATAAGGATAAGGATGGACATTAGACTATTAATTCTATTGGTACAAGGAACTCTTGTGTGATAAAACTAAGTTTACAAGTTCAATTTAGATCTTTCTAAGCACTTTATACTTTTAGAGAGCTGTCTAGTACACTGAGAGGTTAAATAACTTGAACAGAGAGCCAGAGTCTATATATATCAGGGATAGGACTTGAATCCTTTATAATGATTGGATATCTCTTATAAATTCCCTAAATATCTTAACTATCAGGTGTGTTTGAAACAAATTTTCTGCAGAGCTATTTTATCAGGTAACTATACCCCTCCTAACTATTTTGCTTTTGTTAGTGCCAAACCTATTTGATTTTATATAACAAAATGATATATCTTGTTTTTTATGAAACTTTGCCCATTACTTGATGAAGAATTCTTCCCTTAAATATAAGCATGTTAGCTATTCCCTTCCCATCTCTTATAATGCATTAATCAAAGTGCCTTTTCTGTCTAAATCTTATCACAATTGGTATTTTATTGTGGTATATGATAAACATTACTGATCAGAACCTAATATGCCTATTTTCTAATTTTTCTATTTTTTCCCACATACTGTGATTTCTTACATTATAGATTAATGTTCTTCTGTTTATATGCTACTATACTTTATTGCTTTAGGATTGGGGTATGGAATACATTCCACTGATCAAGTTTACAATTTTTAAATAAGCTCCAAATAATTTTGATATTGGTTGCTTTATAGTATACTTTGAGAGGTGGTACTGAGAAGCCTTCTTCATTTTAATTTTTTTTATAATGTTCCTTAAGACTCGATCCTTTGTTCTTGAAGATGCATTCTTCTATTATTCTATCTAATTCAATAAAGCAAACCTTTGGTAGCTTAACATATCACTAAATTTATAGGGCTATCTCTAGTTATCCAAATCCATATTTTGCCACTGGATTCAGATGAGGAGAAAGTGAATCTGGTGATTACCTAGTCCATCCTGACTTACATATAACTCACTTGCATGTCTCCCTGACGATGATATCATCCTCTTCAACTATGAAAGACAAACAAGAAGAATCTATAAATTAATTTAGAAAGAATTGCTATTTTTATTATGGTAGCTCGGTGACACAGTGAGTAGAGTTCTGGGCCAGGAAGACCTGAATTTAAATGTAGCCTCATACATTTACCAGTTCTAGGAGCCTGCACAAGTTATTTAACCTCAGTTTGTCTTTCTTCATCTGTAAAATAGGAATAATAATAATAGCAGCTATCTCCCAAGATTAAATGAGATAATAGAAAAATGTTTAGCATAGTGCCTGGCACATAGTAAGATCTATACAAATGTTAATTGATATCATCATCATTATCATCATCATTTTATTTGCATGGCCCATATATTAGCAATTAATAATTCTCCAACTTAAGTATATATCTTTTCTGTTTTGTGTATATATTCATGTAAATTCTGTCTAAAATGACAGGTAGATTCCAAATCACTTTATATATTATGAAGATTTTCCTTTTTAAAGAGTATTTTTAATCTATTCTTACTTCTTTGTTAAGATTTGGAAAGATTGATGATTTTTGTAGGTTTATTTTATATCATATTCCTCTGACCACTGTTAATTACTTTAAAACATTTTCAGTAGAATCTTCAATATTCTCTAAATAAACCATAACGCTATTTGCAAATGGCATTGACTTTACTTCTCATTTGTCTTTGTTTTTTCTTTACTTTTTTTTCGTCTTATTGCAATAGTTAGCATGTCTATAATTATATCACATAATAGTGGTGATACTGAACATTTTCGTATTACGTAAATATTGCTGAAAAACCTTCACATGTTATAAATAATGTCAGCTCTTTATTTTAAATAGATGATACTGTTTATTAAATGTAGGAAATCCTACTGGACTCAAATTTCCTGGGGTGAATTGCCTTTATGGTAAGCCAATATTGCCTCTTGCAATGGCTCTAGAAGGAATGCTAGTTTCAAGTGTTTTGGAGGATTCCAGAAGTGCATATTATGACCAGGCCTATATTCTTGCAAAGTAACATTCAGGGAATCAGTTCTGTTCCCGGTTTGGCACAACAGGCTTTATCTAAGATACCACTGCTGTTTTTTATAAATCGTGTTTCATATTGTTTCATCTATAATGGATATATTTTTTTTTTATCTGATGAATGCATCTACTTTCCTCATGATACCTTCATAAATTCTACTTATATAATCAGCTTTTCCTTAATTAATTCAATTTTCTTCTCATACTTTGCTGGGGTCTATAATATTTTATATTATAAATTGTTATTGTTATTAATGATATCATAACCCCTCTCTGCAGATTGTGAGCTTCAAAAGGTAAGAAATGTCCATTTTAAAGATTTATATGTGTATATGTAAATATACACATATATAACACATATATGTATGCATGTATGTGTGTATTCACACATATATTTGTATCTCACATAGTTCCTAAATACAATATAAGTACTATAAGATATTTTTTCTTTTTTTAATTAAATCTTTTTATTTACAAAACATGTGCATGGGTAATGTTTTCAACATTGACCCTTGCAAAAGCTTTTCTTCCAAATTTTCGCCTCATCTCCCCACCCCTTTCCCTAGCTGGCAGGTAGTCCATTACATGTTAAATGTGTTAAAATATATGATATATCCAATTTATGATACATATTTATACAATTATCTTGTTGCACAAGAAAAATTAGATCAAGAAGGAAGGAAAAAAAACTGAGAAAGAAAATAAAATGCAAGCAAATAACAGAGAGTGAGAATTCTATGCTGTGGTCTGTAGTCAGTTCCCACAGACCTCTCTCTGGGTATAAATGGCTCTCTTCATTACTGAACAATTAGAGCTGATTTGAATCGTCTCATTGTTGAAGAGAGCCACATCCATCGGAATTGATCATTGTATAGTCTTGTTATTGCCATGTACAATGATCTCCTGGTTCTACTCTTTTCACTTAGCATCAGTTCATACAAGTCTCTCCAGGCCTCTCTGAAATCATCCTGCTGGTTGTTACTTACAGAACAATAATATTTCATAACATTCATATACCACAATGGGCATCCACTCAGTTTCCAGTTTCTTCCCACTACACAAAAGGCTGCCACAAATATTGTTGCACATACAAGTCCCTTTCTGTCCTTTAAGATCTCTTTGGGATATAAGCCTAGTAGTGACACTGCAGGATCAAAAGGTATACAGTTTGATAACTTTTTGAGCATAGTTTCAAATTGTTCTCCAGAATGATTGGATCCATTCACAACTCCACCAATAATGTATCAGTGTCCCTGTTTTCCCGCATCCCCTTCAACATTGGTAATTATCATTTACTGTCATCTTAGCCAATCTGACAGGTGTATCTCAGAGTTGTCT
Organism: Sminthopsis crassicaudata; assembly: GCF_048593235.1. NCBI lineage: Eukaryota > Metazoa > Chordata > Mammalia > Dasyuromorphia > Dasyuridae > Sminthopsis > Sminthopsis crassicaudata. The sequence goes on along the minus strand of NC_133617.1, from coordinate 568,740,950 downwards.
TAATTTTCATTTCTCTGTTCAATAGTGATTTGGAGCACCTTTTCATATGACTACAAATAGTTTCAATTTCTTCATCCAAAAATCATCTGTTCATTTCCTTTGACCATTTATCAATTGGAGGATGGCTTGAACTATTACAAAAGTGAGACGATTCTCTATATATTTTAGAAATGAGGTCTTTATCAGAATCTTTGAATGTAAAAATGTTTTCCCTCTATTGCTTCCCCTCTAATCTTGTCTGTATTAGTTTTGTTTGTTCAAAAACTTTTTTTTTTAAATTTTTTTTATTATATATATATATATATATATACATATACATATATATATATATATATATATATATTATAATATTATCCCTTGTATTCATTTTTCCAAATTACCCCCCCTCCCTCTATTCCCTCCCCCCGACGACAGGCAATACCATACATTTTACATGTGTTACAATATAGTCTAGGTACAATACATGTGTGTGAATATCATTTTCTTGTTGCACAATAAACATTAGAATCCGAAGGTACATGCAACCTGGGCAGACAGATATTAGTGCTAACAATTTACATTCCCCTCGCAGTGTTTCTTCTCTGGGTGTAGCTACCTCTGTCCATCATTGATCAACTGGAAGTGAGTTGGATCTTCTTTATGTTGAAGATTTCCACTTCCATCAGAATACATCCTCATACAGTATTGTTGTTGAAGTGTACAGTGATCTTCTGGTTCTGCTCATTTCACTCAGCATCAGTTGATTTAAGTCTCTCCAGGCCTCTCTATATTCCTCCTGCTGGTCATTTCTTACCGAGCAATAATATTCCATAACCTTCATATACCACAATTTACCCAACCATTCTCCAACTGATGGACATCCATTCATCTTCCAGTTTCTAGCTACAACAAAAAGAGCTGCCACAAACATTTTGGCACATATATGTTTCTTTCCACTCTTTAGTATTTCTTTGGGATATAATCCCAGTAGTAGCGCTGCTAGGTCAAAGGGTATGCACAGTTTGATAGCTTTTTGGGCATAATTCCAGATTGCTCTCCAGAATGGCTGGATTCTTTCACAACTCCACCAGCAATGTATTAGTGTCCCAATTTCCCCACATCCCCTCCAACATTTGTCATTATTTGTTCCTGTCATCTTAGCCAATCTGACAGGTGTGTAGTGGTATCTCAGAGTGGTCTTAATTTGCATTTCTCTGATCAGTAGTGATTTGGAACACTCTTTCATGTGAGTGGATATAGTTTCAATTTCTTCCTCTGAGAATTGTCTGTTCATATCCTTTGACCATTTATCAATTGGAGAATGGTTCGGTTTCTTATAAATTTGGGTCAGTTCTCTATATATTTTGGAAATGAGACCTTTGTCAGAACCTTTGTTTTTAAAAATATTTTCCCAATTTGTTACTTCCCTTCTAATCTTGTTTGCATTAGTATTATTTGTACAGAAACTTTTTAGTTTGATGTAATCAAAATCTTCTATTTTGTGATCAATAATGATCTCTAGTTCTCCTCTGGTCATAAATTCCTTCCTCCTCCACAAGTCTGAGAGGTAGATTATCCTCTGTTCCTCTAATTTATTTATTATCTCCCTCTTTATGCCTAAATCATGGACCCATTTTGATCTTATCTTGGTATATGGTGTTAAGTGTGGATCCATATCTAATTTCTGCCATACTAATTTCCAGTTTTCCCAACAGTTTTTTCCGAATAATGAATTTTTATCCCTAATGTTGGAATCTTTGGGTTTGTCAAAGATTAGATTGCTATAGATGTACCCTTTTTTGTCCTTTGTATCTAATCTGTTCCACTGATCTACCGGTCTATTTCTTAGCCAATACCAAATGGTTTTGGTGACTGCTGCTATATAATATAGCTTTAGATCAGGTACACTTAGACCACCTTCCTCTGAGTTTTTTTTCATTAGTTCCCTTGCAATTCTTGACCTTTTATTCTTCCATATGAATTTTGTTGTTATTTTTTCTAGGTCATTAAAATAGTTTCTTGGGAGTCTGATTGGTATAGCACTAAATAAATAGATTAGTTTGGGGAGTATTGTCATCTTTATTATATTCGCTCGGCCTATCCAAGAGCACTGAATGTCTTTCCAATTATTTAAATCTGATTTTATTTTTGTGGCAAGTGTTTTGTAATTTTTCTCATATAATTCCTGACTTTTCTTTGGTAGATAGATTCCCAAATATTTTATACTCTCAACATTTGTTTGGAATGGAATTTCTCTTTGTATCTCTTGCTGTTGCATTTTGTTAGTGATATATAAAAATGCCGAGGATTTATGTGGATTTATTTTGTATCCTGCCACTTTGCTGAAATTTTGAATTATTTCTAGTAGCATTTTAGCAGAGTCTTTGGGGTTCTCTAAGTATACCATCATGTCATCTGCAAAAAGTGATAGTTTAATTTCCTCATTTCCGACTCTAATTCCTTGAATCTCTTTCTCGGCTCTTATTGCCGAGGCTAGCGTTTCTAGTACTATATTGAATAGCAATGGTGATAGTGGGCAACCTTGTTTCACTCCTGATCTTACTGGGAAAGGTTGCAGTTTATTTCTATTGCATATTATGATTACTGACGGTCTTAAATATATACTCCTGATTATTCTAAGGAATAATCCATTTATTCCTATACTCTCAAGAGTTTTTAGTAGGAATGGATGTTGGATTTTGTCAAATGCTTTTTCTGCATCTATTGAGATGATCATATGGTTCTTATTAATTTGATTATTAATATGGTCAATTATATTAATAGTTTTCCTAATATTAAACCAGCCCTGCATTCCTGGAATAAATCCTACTTGATCATAGTGTATTATCTTGGAGATGATTTTCTGAAGTCTTTTTGCTAATATCTTATTTAAGATTTTAGCATCAATATTCATTAAGGAAATTGGTCTATAATTTTCTTTCTCAGTTTTCAATCGACCTTGTTTAGGTATCAGTACCATGTCTGTGTCATAAAAGGAGTTTGGTAGGATTCCTTCATCCCCTATTTTTTCAAATAGTTTATATAGCATTGGGGCTAATTGTTCTTTAAATGTTTGGTAGAATTCACATGTGAATCCATCTGGCCCTGGGGATGTTTTCCTGGGGAGTTGATTAATAGCTTGTTCTATTTCTTTTTCTGAAATGGGACTATTTAAGCAATTTATCTCCTCCTCTGTTGATCTAGGGAGCCTATATTTTTGGAGGAAGTCATCCATTTCACTTAAGTTATCAAATTTATTGGCATAAAGTTGGGCAAAGTAACTCCTTATTATTTCTCTAATTTCCTCTTCATTGATGGAAAGATCCCCCTTTTCATTTGTAAGACAGTCAATTTGATTTTCCTCTTTCTTTTTTTTGATCAAATTTACCAAAGGTTTATCTATTTTATTGGCTTTTTCATAAAACCAACTCTTGGTTTTATTTATTAATTCAATAGTTTTTTTTACTTTCAATATTATTGATTCCTCCTTTTAATTTTTGTATTTCAAGTTTAATTTTTGGTTGGGGGTTTTTAATTTGGTCTTTTTCTAGCCTTTTAAGTTGCAAGCCCAATTCGTTAATCTTCTCTTTCTCTATTTTCTTCAAATAATCCTCTAAAGATATAAAATTTCCCCTTATTACTGCTTTAGCTGCATCCCACAGATTTTGGTATGATGTCTCATCATTGTCATTATCTTGGGTGAAATTATTAATTGTTTCTATTATTTGCTCTTTCACCCAGTCATTCTTTAAGATGAGATTATTCATTTTCCAATTACTTTTTGGTCTATTTACCCCTAACTTTTTACTGAATGTAGCTTTTATTGCATTGTGGTCTGAGAAGAAGGCATTTATTATTTCTGCCTTCCTACATTTAATTTTGAGATCTTTATGTCCTAATATATGGTCAATTTTTGTATAGGATCCATGAACTGCTGAGAAGAAAGTATATTCCTTCCTATTGCCATTCAGTTTTCTCCAAAGGTCTATCATACCTAGTTTTTCTAATGTTCTATTTATTTTTTTAATTTCTTTCTTGTTTGTTTTGTGGTTTGATTTGTCTAAATCTGAGAGTGCAAGGTTGAGATCTCCCACTATTATAGTTTTACTGTCTATTTCTTCTTGCAGTTCTCTTAACTTTTCCTTTAGAAAGTTAGATGCTATACCACTTGGTGCATATATGTTTAGTATTGATATGGCTTCATTATTTATGCTACCTTTCAGCAGGATATAGTTTCCTTCCTTATCTTTTTTAACGAGATCTACTTCTGCTTTTGCTTGATCTGAGATAAGGATAGCTACCCCTACTTTTTTGGCTTTACCTGAAGCATAATAGGCTCTGTTCCAACCTTTTACCTTTACTATGTATGTATCTCCCTGCTTTAAGTGTGTTTCCTGTAGGCAACATATTGTAGGGTTCTGCTTTTTGATCCAATCTGCTATCTGTCTCCGTTTGATGGGATCGTTCATCCCATTTACATTTACAGTTAAAATTACTAATTCTGTATTTCCTGCCATCGTATTATCCCCAGATTATGCTTTTTTCCCTTGACCCCCCTGATCCCCCTCCCCGATATTTAATTTACAGACCCCCCTTGTGACGCGCAACCCTCCCTCTTTTTTTTTTTTTTTTTTTAGGATCCCTCCCCCCTCCCTCCAAGTCCCTTCACTTATTCTCCTTTTCCTTTTCCCTTTTCCTCTCCCCCCTTTTAATGAGGTGAGAGAAAATTCTCTGAAAAACAAATATGTTAATTATTTACTCTTTGAGCCTCTTCTGATGAGAGTAAGATTCACACAATGATTCTCCCCCTCACTAAGTTCCCTCAGATATGGTGTATTTTCTATGTCTCTTCCTGGGATGTAGTTTCCCTCTTTTTATCACTCCTTCCCCTTTTTCTGAACCGACCTCCTTCCCTTTACTACACCCCCCTTTTTTTCTTTTATATCAGTAAAATCAAATTATCCTTGAGTATTTTTTATATACCCACAACAGAGTTACAGTTCTCAAGGGTTCTGTGTACCTTTTTCTGTTTCTCTTCAGTCTTGTGGATGTAGATCAAATTTTTTGTTTAAGTCTGGTTTTTTTCTTAGAAACATATAGAATTCCTCTGTTTCATTGAATGACCATCTTCTTCCATGGAAAAAGATGCTAAACTTAGCTGGGTAGTTCATTCTTGGTTGCAGTCCTTGATCTTTTGCCTTACGGAATATCAGGTTCCAGGCCCTTCTATCTTTTAATGTGGAGGCAGCCAGATCTTGGGTGACCCTTATTGTGGCACCTTGGTATTTAAATTGTTTTTTTCTAGCTGCTTGCAGGATTTTCTCCTTTGTGTGGTAATTCTGCAGCTTAGCCACAATATTCCGTGGTGTTCTTTTTTTAGGGTCTATTTCAGAAGGAGTTCGATGAATTCTTTCCACATCTACTTTCCCTTCTGTTTCTATTATCTCTGGACAGTTCTCTTTGATAATTTCCTGTAAAATAGAATCTAGGCTCTTTTTTTGGTCATAGTTTTCTGGAAGTCCAATAATCCGCAGATTATCTCTCCTAGATCTATTTTCCAGGTCTATAGATTTTCCCAGTAAGTATTTGACGTTGTTCTCCAGCTTCTCATTTTTTTTGTTTTGTTTGACTGATTCTTGGGTTCTCTGTGAATCATTCATTTCTATTTGTTCCATCCTGACTTTTAAGGAGTTATTTTCTTCTTTCACAGTTTTTAGTTCTTTTTGTAAATGCCCAATTTCGTTTTTAAATGAATTATTTTGCTCTATTGAATTTTTTTCCATTTCCCTAATTTTTTTTTTGAGAATTATTTTCTTTTTCCAATTCAGAAATTCTATTTTCTTGAGACTTTTTTATCTTTTCCAATTCAGAAATCCTACTTTCCTGTGTTTTTTAACCTTTTCTAATTCACTAATTTTGTTTCCCTGCATCTCCTGTGAATTCTTTATTTTTTCCAACTCCAATTTCAGGACGTTGTTATTCTCTATCATAACTTCCCTTTCCTTTCCCCATTTTTCTTCGATCTCCCTCAATTTTTTAAGAGCTTCTTTTAGGAGAGAGTTATGTGATGGGGGGCAGGAATCGTTCCCCTTTAGGTTGTTATCTTCTGAATCTTTGCTGTTAACTTCCTCGGGGTTGGATACCCGCTCTTTCTCTGTATAGAAGGAATCTATAGTTTTTTTAGCTTTTTTGCTCATATTTAAAAAAATGTTTTGGGGTCTGTCCCTGGGGTAGGAAATTATTTACTTCTTTACCAGCTTCCTCCCAGACTGGATGGATGCAGCGGCCCCTGCGCCTGAGCTAAGAGAGAGCTCTGGGAGAGAGTTCCCCACCCCCTCCCTGGAAGTGCCTCAGAGGTGATTAGCACTACTGTGCTTCGAGGGCGTAGAATAGTGAAGACAGCACGAAGCCCAGCCTATGTGTCCGGGTGGGGAGTGGATGTCTGCAGCAGGTGACGTGAGAAGCCCCTGTGCTCAAACTGGAAGTGTCTGCCAGAAACCGCGGTCCCTAGTTCAAAGGTTCTGCTTCTCTGGGACTTCCTGGAGCTGAGTTCCACTCCCTCCAGCTAAGCTAGGCAGTGTGTGTTGCCTTGGGCCGTATCCACCCACTTGTCAATCTCTTAACTATTCTCAGGTGGTAGCTGAGGCCACACCCCCTGGTGCCGAGTCTGCTGAGTCACCCCCAAGATCGGGGAAAATCCAATTTGAGTTTTAAAATATTTTGGCTTTCTCTTCTGAACTGCTAAATAATTAGCAGAGAAGAGCTAACAGCCTGTGCCAGATTCCTTTACCTCAGTGGCTTCTCTGATCCCAGAGCCCTTCCCAGCGCAATGGGCGCAGTGTGCCCCTACCCCACCGTCTGTGCTGGTCTTTCTTATTCCTCCCCTGAGAACTGACCTTTCCTGTTGAAACTCCAGATTCTCTTCAGCTGGTAAGTCGTGCTTCCAGTCCTTGTGGTATCTATCAGTCCTGAGCTAATTCTGAGACTTAATTTATCTAATTGGTTGTGAGGGAGTGAGGACGTTCACTGAGTCGTGTGTTTCTTCTCCGCCATCTTGGCTCCCTGTTCAAAAACTTTTAAACTTAATATAATCAAAGTTATTTATTTTATGATAAATAATGATCTCTCCTTCTTCTTTGGTCACAAATTCCTTCCTCTTCCACAAGTCTGAGAGGTAAACTATCCTATGTTCATCTAATTTATTTATAATCTCATTCTTTCTGCCTAGATCGTGAACCCATTTTGACCTTATTTTGGTATATGGTGTTAAGTGTGGGTCAGTGCCTAGTTTCTGCCATACTTGTTTCCAATTTTCCCAGCAGTATTTCTTCAAATAGTTAATTCTTATCCTAAAAGCTTGGGTCTTTGGATTTGTCAAATAGTAGATTGCTACAAGCATTGATTATTTTGTTCTGTGAACCTTCCCTATTCCACTGATCAACTAGTCTATTTCTTAGCCAATACCATTGGTTTTGATGACCTCTGCTTTATAACATAATTTTATATCTGGTATAGCCAGGCCGCCTTCATTTGCTTTTCATTGAATCTCTTGAAATTCTTGACCTTTTTTTTCTTCCAAATAAATTTTCTTGTTATTTTTTGTGGGTCAATAAAATCAGTATGGCACTAAATAAATAGATTAGTTTAGGTAGTATTGTCATCTTTATTATATTTCCTCAACCTATCCAAGAGCACATGATATTTTTCCAATTGCTTAGATCTGACTAAAGTCAGATTTTGTGTGGAAAATGTTTGTAATTTTGCTCATGCAGTTCCTGACCCTCCCTTGGCAGATAGATTGCCAAATATTTTATGCTGTTGACAATTATTTTATTTTTTATTATTATAGCTTTTTATTTGCAAGATATATGCAAGGGTAATTTTTCAGCATTGACAATTGCAAAACCTTTTGTTCCAACTTTTCCCTTCCTTCCCCCCACCCCTTCCCCCAGATGGCAGGTTGACCAGTACATGTTAAATAAGTTAAAGATTAAGTTAAATACAATATATGCATACATGTACAAACAGTTATTTTGCTGTACAAAAAGAATCGGACTTTGAAATAGTGTACAATTAGCTTGTGAAGGAAATCCAAAATGCAGGCGGACAAAAATAGAGAGATTGGGAATTCTATGTAGTGGTTCATAGTCATCTCCCAGAGTTCTTTTGCTGGATGTAGCTGGTTTAGTTCATTACTGCTCTATTGGAACTGATTTGGTTTATCACATTGTTGAAGAGGACCATGTCCATCAGAATTGATCATCATATCGTATTGTTGTTGGAGTATATAATGATCTCTTGGTCCTGGTTATTTCACTCGGCATCAGTTCATATCATTCTCTCCAGGCCTTTCTGAAATTATCCTGCTGGTCATTTCTTACAGAACAATAATAGTCCATAATATTCATATACCACAATTTATTCAGCCATTCTCCAATTGATGGGCATCCACTCAGTTTCCAGTTTCTGGCCACTACAAAGAGGGCTGCCACAAACATTCTTGCACATACAGGTTCCTTTCCCTTCTTTAAAATCTCTTTGGGATATAAGCCCAATAGTAATTGATAGTTATTTTAAATGGAATTTCTCTTTGTATCTTTTGCTGTTGGATTTTGTTAGTGATAAATCCTCAGGATTTATGTGGATTTATTTTGTATTCTGAAAATTTGCCAAATTTGTAGATTACTTCTAATAGTTTTTTAGTTGATTCTCTAGTTTATTTTAGAATACCATTGTATCATCTGCAAAGACTGATATTTTGGTTTCCTTATTACCTACTCTAATTTCTTTTCTTTTCTTTTTTCTTTTTCTTTTTCTTTTCTTTTCTTTTTTTTTTTTTTCTTTTTCTTTTTTTTTTTTTTTTTTTGCCAAAGCTAGCATTTCTAATACAATATTGAATAATAATTGTGATTGTAGGCAACCTTGTTTCACCCCGATATTATTGGGATTAGTTTCAGTTTATACCCATTACATATGATATTTGCAGATGGTTTTAAATTGATGCTACTGACTGTTTTAAGGAAAGTCCATTTATTCCTATATTCTCTAGTGTTTTTATAGGAACGGGTGCTAGATTTTAACAAATTTTTTTCTACATTTATTGAGATAATCTTTTTTTTTGTTAATTTGTTTATTGATATAGTCAATTATGCTAATAGTTTTCCTAATATTGAATTAGCCCTTCATTCCTGGTATAAATCCTACTTGGTCATGGTATATTATCCTGGAAATGATTTTTTGTAATTTCTTTGCTAATATTTTATTTAATATTTTTGCATAAATATTCCTTAGCGAGGTTGGTCTATAATTTTTTTTCTCTGTTTTTATCCTACGTTATTTAGGTATTAGTACCATGTCTGTGTCATAAAAGGAATTTGGTAGGATTCCTTCATTGCCTATTTTTTCACATAGTTTATGTAGTATTGGAGTTAATTGTTCTTAAAATGTTTGGTAGAATTTACATATAAATCCATCTGGTCCTAGGGATTTTTTCTTAGGAAGTTGACTAATAGCTTGTTCTATTTCTTTTTCTAAAATGGGACCATTTAAGTAATTTATTACTCTACTATTAATCTGGGTAATCCATATTTTTGTAGGTATTCCTCCATTTCACTTAGGTTGTCAAATTTATTGTCATGAAGTTGGGCAAAGTATCTCCTAATTATTGCTCTAATCTCCTCTTCATTGGTGGAAAAGTTCTTCCTTTTCATGTTTGAGACTAACAATTTGATTTTCCTCTTTCCTTTTTTCTTTTTCTAATCAAATTAACTAAAGTTTTATCTATTTTGTTGTTTTTTTTTAATAAAACAACTCTTAATTTTATTTATTAATTCAATAGTTATTTTAGTTTCAATTTTGTTGATCTCTCCTTTTATTTTTAGAATTTCAAGTTTATTATTTGATTTGGGGTTTTTAATTTGTTTTTTTCCTAGCTTTTTAGTTGCAAGTCCAATTCGCTGACCTTCTCTTTTTCTATTTTACACAAGTAAGCATCTAGACATATAAACTTTCCCCTTATAACCTCTTGGGCTATATCCCACAAATTTTGGTATGTTGTCTCATTATTGTCATTCTCTTGGATGAAATAAATTATTGATTGTGTCTATGATTTGCTGTTTCGCCTATTCATTCTTTAGAATGACATAATTTAGTTTCCAATTATTTTTAGTCTATTTTTCCCTGGCCTTTTATTGAATGTAATTTTGATTGCATCATGATCTGAAAAATATGCATTTACTATTCTGTCTTTCTGCATTTCAATTTGAGATCGTTATGTCCTAATATATGGTCAATTTTTTTATAGGTTCCATGAACCGCTGAGAAGAAAGCTTACTCCTTTATGTCTCCATTTAATTTTTGTAAAAGGCAGGAACTTTGGAGAAATATACTTAAGGCTCAGTATGATTGATTTAGTCCTACAACGAGGTGTTTACTCAGTGGAATTGATAAGACAATGGTTACCTACTTTAGCTTGTGAGTTCTCTAGTTTAATATGATTGATTTAATCTTACAACAAATAATGATTCCCTAGTGATATAATGATTGATTTATACTCTGAATAGTGTAATGATGTAATTGTAATACAGCACATAAACTGGAACAAATTCAGCCAGAGAAAGACTTCAAGACAGAAACCATCATGGTGACTTTCCTGCTTCCTCCACTGAAACTAAGACCCATTCCTGGAGGACCTCCAGAAAGCTAGCTGAGCCCCAGGCAGAGAAACAGATTGTGAAGGAGACAATAAAGACTTTTGTACTTTATCCCTGGCTATTCTCATGGTGATTAGTCTGCTGAAATGAAAGCTGGTCCCAAGACCTTCAGAAAGCAAATCAGAACGTTACAAATTTTCTCCAAAGATCTATCATACCTAAGCTTTCTATTATTTTATTTACCTCTTTAATTTATTTTTTATTTATTTTGTGGTTTGATTTATCTAGTTCTGAGAGTGCATGGTTGAGAACTCCCACTATTATAGTTTTACTGTCTATTTCTTCTTGTAGCTCTCTTAACTTCTCCTTTAGGATTTTCCATGCTATACCACTTGGTGCATATATGTTTAATGTTGATATTGATTCATTATCTATACTACCCTTTAGCAAGGTATAGTTTCCTATCCTGTATCTTTTAATTAGATCAATTTTTGTTTTTGCTTGATTTGAGATCAAGATGGCTACCCCTGCTTTTCTTATTTTACCTGAAGCATAATAGACTCTGCTCCAACCTTTTACCTTTACTCTGTATGTATCACTTTGCTTTAAATATGTTTCCTGTAAACAACATATTGTAGAATTCTGGTTATTAATCCAGTCTGCTATCTGCTTCTGCTTTATGAAAGAGATCACTCCATTAACATTTACAGTTCAAACTACTAATTCTGTATTTTTTGCCATCTTATTATTCCCAGACTTTACTTTTCTTTTTCCTTTTCCCCTTTCCCTCCTTCCCAGTACTTAACTTACAAGCACCACTTGTCTCAAGCAGCCCTCCCCCTTTAGAATCCCTCCCCTTTCTTATATTTTTCCACTACTATTTCTCTTTCCCCTTATAATTTAGCCTACCCCTTCTCTTTTTCCCTTTCCCCTCTCACTTTCCCATAACGTGAGAGAAGTTTCTCAGTGAAACCAAATATGTCTAATAGTCTTTCTTTTAGTCAAATCTGATAAGAGTAAGATTCACACAATGTTCACCCCTCTCCCTTCTTTCCCTCAAATATAATAGGTTTTCTTTGCTTCTTTGTGAGATGTAATTTCCTTCATTTTCTTCCACTTTCCCCTTTTTTCACCTACTTCTAGATTCTTTTTTATATTGTAACAGTAAAATCAGATTATACATGTACTCTCAGTGTATACCCAAATCAGAAATACAGTCCTTAAGAGTTGTTATTTTCTTCTTTGTACCTTTTTATGTTTTTCTTGACTTCTATATTTGGAGGTCAATTTTTTGTTTAGCTCTGGTCTTTTCATCAGAAATAAATGGAATTCATTTGTTTCACTGAATGTCCATCTTCTTCCCTGAAAAAAAAAACCCTCAGTTAGCAGGGTAATTTTTTCTTGGCTGCATTTCAAATTCCTTTGCCTTTTGGAATATCAGATTCCAGGCCCTTAAATCCATTAAATTGGAAGCTGTTAGCTCCTGGGTAATCCTTAGTGTGACTCCTCAGTATTTGAATTGTTTCTTTCTGGCTGCTTGTAATATTTTTTCCTTGTACTGATAGTTTTGAAATTTAGCCAAAATATTTCTTGTAGTTTTAATTTTGAGATCTTTTTCAGGAGCTGTTCAATGAATTCTTTCAATGGTTATTTTACTTTCTGGTTCTGATATGTGTATCCACACATATATTTGTATCTATCATACCTCCTAGAACAGAACATTCAAGTATTGTAAGATTAAAAAATACATATATTTATCAAGTGAATGACTTGAGTCTTGGAATATTGCTAGATTAGGAATTGTATTGACAAAAATGGTAAATATTCTAGAAAACAAATTGAAGGTTAATTGATGTCATAATTTTAAACTCACTGACATGTATTTAGCAAACATATTTAAGCAAATTAACTTATACATAATATATTATCAATATATGAGAAAGGGAACTTCTCTTCCTCTCTCAAATTTCTTTTATAATTGTAACAATCTCAAGAAAATTTTGTTTTTAAACTGACAATTGCCTTTACCAAAGAAAAATCTTTAGTACATATCTGTATAATTAAAGCTATCAATATCCAGTGAATTCTTCCTTCCTCAATGTTTTTAGGATTTGGCTCACAGAATTTTCCTCCTCTACAAGTCCTATCTTCATATTAGGAAATTTACTCCCTCAGACACACTAGCTTCACTTTTCTTCAGCCTAGTCAATTCAAATTTTTTGGATTTGATTTATTAATTTAATATTTTCATTTAAAACATTTACATTTAAAACAGATTTTTGAATTTGTTTTTAAATTTTTTGAATTCTATGTTCTCTTCCTTATTCTCACTCACGATTAAGAAACCACATGTGGAGTTATGCAAAATATTTTCATAAAAGGCAATGAACAATTTTTTTAAGAGTTAGAGAACTCTTATAAATCATCTAATTCAACATCTTCCTTTTATAGGTAAGAGGATTAGGAAGCATTCAGATTAAATTTTACCAATCAATCATAAAATTTTTGAATCCCAGGATTTGAAAGGCCTTCAAAAATAAGATTAGTTCAAACCTCCCTGTAAGTCCCTCAGAGGAAAATGATGATCTAGTCTTTGCTGAAATATTTTATGACATATAGTTCCATGTTTTATGAGGTAGCTATTTATTAACTGCTAATTTTTCCCCATAATCCCTTTTCACTTGGCAATTCTTCAAATATTTGAAGACTAAAAATATTGCTACTCAATCTACACTTTCCTTCACATTTTACATCTCTAGGTCTTTCTACATTTTCATCATTTTGGTGAACTTCTTCCTGTGGAGCTGCTTCAGCCTTTTCACATTTCTTCTAAAACTATAACACTTACTGATAGATTCAGTACTAAAATACAGATCAATTGAATTTAGCATCATTGCTCATTCTATTACATCAGAATTTGGGGAAACTGAAACAACTTACATACATGAAACTATTTTATAATAGTTAATTAAATATTTATTTAAGAGAGAAATTAAACTAATTTAATAATTTAAATGCCAAAATGAATGAGATATTCTCTAGTATCTTATTAACCTTTTGGAACTAGGAACATTCTCTCTCTCTCTCTCTCTCTCTCTCTCTCTCTCTCTCTCTCTCTCTTTCTCTCTCTCTCTCTCTCTCTCTCTCTCTCTCTCTCTCTCTCACACACACACACACACACACACACACACATACATACACACACACACACACACATACATACACACACACACACTTTTTTCCTTTTTTCTCTTAATCTGATAATTTTTGTTACATTTATTTGGAAATACTTACACTTTCGAGAATGCCTGTTCCAGATTTCATTAATATTAACCCAGATGTCTTTCAGTCAATATTGGGCACACACATTTCACTTATCTATGTATTGTCCTGCAAAAGTAGTTATTTCAAAATAAACACATTTTCTATGTTGATGCTTTGTATCCCCAGATTCTGAACTAGAGAGACTGAATGTCTCATGTAGGTGGCCTTCGAATTAGAAAATCTTCACATAATATCTGAGAAGTCAGAAACTTTTAGTACTTTCACTTTAGATCTACTCCTACTCTTTAGCTATTCTGCTAAATATCTTCCTATAGTTTGGTCTGGTCCCATTTTCTCTGTATTCATGTTATCATTATACCTTTTAGTTTGTAATAGAGTGGTTTCATTCTGTCAGACTCTCTTCAGAGGCTTGGTTTAATGTGGTTTTTGAGGGAAACTGGGAGAGCTCAAGTAGCTTCCTGGCTTTACTATGACATCTTGGCTCCACCCTTGCTAGTTCCCTTTTAGTGAGAAATAAATGGGAATATTTCTTCTTTCTCCGGTAGTTGAGGTTTCTATTCCAGCTTTACTCTACTTCCAGATAACTATCAAGATGATATTTTTCCCTTTCTGCTACGATGAATTGTCTAGCTTTAGAAAGTGTCTCTTTAAAACCCCTTCTTTTTCTGCCTTTCCTTCCCTTTGCCTCCCTTCTTTCCCTTCCTCTTTCTTTGTCTCTTTCACTGTATATACACACTGTTAGGGCTGGGATATCATTTGCTTTTTATTTTATTTTGTAGTATGAAGACTAGGTAGGAACTTCTTTTGTCCCTTTAAAAGATTCACCCTTTTATTCTTACACCTGATATGATATGATGGTCACTTGAAATGATATATGTTCATATTCATGGCTAAACAATTGTGTTCTGTCATAGACCTTCCCTGATTGCTAATCTTGAGAGTCTGGGGAGTTCTGTAGGCAATGCTGCAGGCAGATAAGAGTATTCCTTAGAGAGGGCAGGACTTAGGGCACTCTTCATCTTCTTCATTATGTGCCTAGCACACAAAACTAAAGTGTGTGTGTGTGTGTGTGTGTGTGTGTGTGTGTGTGGTATAAAGAGGGATATTATCTGTCATGCAATTTTACCCAGGGTGATTCTTTACTTTCACTTAAAGAACTGGTCAGATGATTTATGTCTCGAAAGGTTACTAAGTCATACCTTTTTGGCACTGGTATCAGCATTTTGAGTTTATTTATATTTAGAATCATAAGATCTCAGGGTTATGAGGCCCACCTGTCCAAGCTTCTAACAAATGCATAAATCCTTACTAAAGCATTTTAGAAAACCTTGGAAATCTACTGGATGGCCTACTGTATGAATATTTCTAGAATGGTGCTTATTACTGAATTTATTAACTTCCAAAGCAGCAATTAACTTTTAGCATATAGAATAATACATGAGACTGAATTCATTTAAAAGGGAGGGAAGTTGCTGGGGTGGGCAAAATGGAGGGAAAACATAAGAATGTGCGTTTGTGTGTATGTCTATATATGAATGAATTGTTAAAGTTATTCTAAAGAAGCACAATTGTGTTTAAGATAAAACAAACTATGTAACTTAATTTTTCTTGTCTAAATATGGTGTGACCCTAATACATATCCACACAACCTCATTTGGTTATTCTTATGTGAAATTCCTTGGAAAAGTTGTCCATACGTGATTAATATGTAGATCATATATCAATTTGCCTTCTCAATGAGGAGGGAGGTGTGGGAGAGAGGAGAAAAAATTGGATCTCAAAAAAATTTTTAAATGTTACAATTTTTTAAATGTGTAATTGGGAAAAATAAAATATTTAAAAATATTTAAAAGACTGTGAAGAGGTGAAAAGTTTTCCATTTAAATGCACAGATTTTGTGATGTCTAGCACAGATATCTGAATGCCAATTTTCAATGACAAGAAATGGACATTTCAGCAAATGTCTTTCCATAGTTGATTCTTAGAAAAAAATAAAAAAGAAAGAAAAAGAAAATCCAAAGTAACTGGTAAATGGAAGAAACCAACTGTGGCAGGAATACTGTTTCAATTTTCCCTTGACATTTCTTCACCTTCCATGTCTCATTTAGTTTCATTTTGATTTCCAATGTAACTAATTTCATGAGAAGCAGTCAGGGACCATGTACACCAACACTTCACTATAAATTAGTCCTTGCTTCTACTAAATGCTCATTGTTTCTGTCAAGCACTGTGTGCATGCTACCTGGATTGCACAGAGGGTCAGGAAACATTAAGCTGAAATCTGAATTTTGCACAAACACAGTGAAATATGGAATGACATAGTACCCAACAGAGTCAGCTGTGATTCCAAATAACTGAACTCTAAGGGCAGAGATATCAACCTCCTGAAAATAAAGCAGGCAAAATCACTTCATTGACTTTGAGTCAATCCTGACTAACAAGGAGAGTATGACTCATTCAGTGTCCTAAATAGTGAAGTGAAATAGACTACACTTAAATCTCCAACTCCAGGTAAGATGCTATATTTGTGCCAAACACCAGTACTAGAATGCAGCCACATATGCTGCTTCCCATACTCCATATATAAAAACAGATAGAGATGTAGATAATAAGAATGAAAATATAGTTATAGATTTGTATACACACAAAAGTTGGAATTATACATATGTAAATATGTAACACACACATAACTCCTGTGTTTATGTGTGTATATATACACATAGGAAGTAACCCGTATCTATATTATTGTCTATATCTGTATCTACATAAAACATATCAATGTGATCTAAATCTAAATATTGATGATATAAATATAGACATATGCCCTATACATATGTGCACACATAGATTTTATTTATTTACATTTCATAAGGTCTAGAGCCCTAAAACTCTCCTTATTTCCATGGCCTTCATATTTATATTAATATTCCACCTGAGACTGATTACTTTCTAAAGTGTTGCCAAGATCATATTCCTTATATAATTTTTTTCCTTGAAGAAATGGCATGTATCAATCTATCACATTTTAGTATTGGTCTGGCAGAATAACTTTAACTGTGCTTCACTTTCATTTACCAAGCACTTTCATATTCATATTGAGAAAAGAAAAACAAAACTGACCAATAAATAACCGAAACCTCAGGTAAGGAAACCAACAAGCACACAGATTACTTCAATAAGATCATCAAGCCTAGATGAACTGCTATTCAAACAGCTTGACTTAGACTGCAAAAATTTACTTAGCAATCTTTAAATAAATAAAATGAATTTGAACAAAAGTGTCTCAAAAATGGAAAAGATGCTATAGAGGCAAAATACTTATTCTCATAAAAATAAAGATGACAACTTTTTTTTTTCAGATGATCCTGTTAAGTTCTATGGTAATCTCTTGCAAAAATCTAGAACAAATAATTACATGGTGTATGCATGAGAATTTGTGGAAAAGGCATCAGTGATCAATACATGCTAGTGTTTGTTTCTCAAGAACAGCTCATGAAATACTTTGTTTCTTATTAGACAGTACTGTTCTGGATCAAAGGAATTCTATGACATAATATCATAGATTCCAGCTAGGCATTTGACAAATCTCAACATATCCCTATAGGATGAGAAAGAGACATAGTAGGTTAAATTATATACAACTGGGTAAACTTAGAGGTGTTTGAATAATCAGATCCAAATAATATTAAAATATTCAAGTCAGGCTGGAAGACATTTAATGGAATGACAAAGGACTTTGTATTTTATCATATTTTTGCCCAACATTTTTTTAAAAAAATTCAGTTTCTCAGATGAAGAAAGAAATCAAAACCTTATTAGATTTCACAGGGGGAAGAAAACTCATAGAGATTTCTAACAAATAATTTGAAAGGAATATCTAAAATATCTCAAAAGTCTTATAGACTAAGGCAAATCTAAAAGACTAATATTTGGTAGCAATTTGCTTAGAATCATATAAGCAGTGTACGACAGAAGCAAGACTTGAATTAATGTCTTCCTCACTTTGAGATCAGTTTTCTAGCCATTGTTCCATTTTACCTCTCAATAGAAGGATGCAGACGAGAAAAACACTCTCATTGAACCATATCTATCGTACTATGTACTGTTCTAGATCCCATATTTTGAAAATTATTAATAAACTTAAGTCAAATATTAAATAATATGATTAAAATAGTAAATCAAAATATTGAAGAGCCATAATCTATGATCCCATGTTCCTAATTATCAGTCTCTGATTGCTGCTTTAGTTTTGCAAATAAAATTTCCTATTTCTAGTCATTCCTTTCCTTAATTTATCTTTTATTCCACTACCAGGCTTATGTTCTTCACATATTAATCTAGTCATATCACTCTTTTCAATGATCTTCAATTTTACCATTAACCAAATAAAATTCAAACTTCTTTAGCTAGCTTTCATTTCATTACTTTATCTTTCCAGACTATTTTCATTACTTTCCCCATGTACTCTATACTCAAATCTAACTATGCCTTCTCACAAATATAATCCACTTTTTCCATTTACAATTTTTTTTTGGCCTTGGAATATCATTCTTCACCATTGTTCATTTGAATTCCTATTGATCACTTTAGAGTTCAGATCAACATTCCATCCCATTCCATTTCATATAAAGCCTTTATTGATCTTTTTTTCTCTATAATTTGTTTCCATTTTGGATGTCATGTACTACTTTGTTTTTCACCTAATGTACATAACATGTAACATTTGCTCTTTGTTTTTGTGTGTGCGTGTGTCATATTATTATTATATTACATAAGATCAGGAACACTTATCTAAACTGTTTTTCTTCAGCATATTGTGTTCTATGTAGTAGATATTAAGTGTTTGTTATGTTTAGACCATTTATTTTTTTGTTTTGATGATTCAGTTATGACAATCTAAAAAATTCATATTAACCATTGAAAGGACTTTAGACATAATTTACCTCAACCTGCTTAAATTTCAGATTAATTAAACAGGCAAAATATTTAAATTTATACAAATAGTTACTGAACTGCTTTTAAAAATAAACTCATTTCAAACTCAGGCGTATTTCTGAGCTTTCTTAAAGTCCTATTTCTTCATAGTCCTAAATAAATGTAATAGGTAATATATATTAGTTCATCTTTTCTCATTCATTACAAATGGCTATTTATTAAAATGCACTAGTTTGTTGGTGAAGCCATGATTCAAGATAGCCAATCAAAGCCAACCCAAGATAGAAAAAAGGCAGGGAATTTGCTGATATCTCCCAAATTCTTCAACCGTTACCAATGCCTTGGCTTGGTAGAACCTACAAAAAATGGAGTGAACAATTTTCTAACTCACAAGGCTTTGAATGTTAGCAGGAAACATATGCTGTGTCTGGAGGAAAGTGGATCATATTTCTACAGGTTGTATCAGGGAAGGCCTTACCTTAGCAAACAAACAGCAGGCCTCAGGGGCAACCCAATCAGTTATGTAAGTGGATGCTTCCAGAGTTCTTAGCCAACAGAAGGTAAAGGAGACAGACAACTGTTTAAAAGGCAATTAAGTTATTCCTGTGCTGGTACTGGTTACAAGATTATGTTGCATAATCCCCACACACATCCAAGTCCTGGGTCTCAGTACTGGGTTGCAGACCACAAGAAGCATTAGCTCACCAGAATTTGTGACTGCATGGGAACAGGGATCATGAACACAGTATTAATGTGGCAGAAGGTGCTTGTAGTTGCTCACAGATCTGGAAAAAACAAATTACATAGCTACTCAGATCATATCACTTTGGAAGAACTAAAAACTTACAGATGCCCAGAATTAACTCTAAAAAGAGATGAATTTCCTGTACTCTCCTTGGAAGCAGAGCCAGTTTTATTATAAAGAAAATAAGCTGGAAAAATGAGCAAACAAAAGTAAAAAAAAATGATCACAGAAAGTTATTAAGGTAACAAAGAAGATCAAAATACAACCTCAGAAGTTAAAAATGTTAGAAAGAAAAACATCGATGGAGATGGTAGTCAGAAGTAAAATACTTTTGAGGATGGGTGGGGAAAGGAAAGAAAGAGTATGATAAACAAGGCAGAAATAGGATGGAGGACAATACATAGTTAATGTCATAACTGTAAAAAAAATTTACACCAAGTTTCTCTGATGGTCTCATTTCTCAAATACATAGAGAATTTAAACAAATGTATGAAAATAAGAGACATTCCTTAATTTGATAGTCAAAAAATATGAACAGGTAGTTTTCAATAAAATAACCAAATTTACCTATATTCAAAAACATTTCTAGCTCATACTATTTGAGTCACTATTGCTCACTAGATTAGAAAAATGCAAAGGGGTCAGCTAGATGGTGCAGTGGATAGAGCACCAGCCCTAAAAACAGAAGGACTTGAGTTCAAATCTGGCTACAGACACTTAACATTTTCTAGCTATGTGATCCTGGGGAAATCACTTAACTCCAATTGCCTCAGAAAAAAAAAAAAAAAAAAAAAAAAAAAAGTAAAACAACTCTGAGATAGCACTTCATACCTATTAGATTGTTTAATATGAAAGAATAGGAAAATGGCAATTTTTAGAAGGGATATGGAAAAATTGAGGCAATAATGAATTATTGGTGAAATTGTGAAATGACCCAACCATTCTGGAGAGTAATTGTAATTATGCTCACAGAGCTGTACAACCATGCTTATCCTGTGGACCCAGTAACACCACTACTAAGTCTACATCCCAAAACATAAAAAAAAGAAAAAAAAACTTATATGTACAAAATTATTTATGGGATCTCTTTTCAAGGTGCCAAAGAATTAAAAATTAAGAAAACACATCAATTTGGCAATGGACGAACACATTGTAGTATATGATTGTGATAGAATAATATTATAGCATAAAAATTATGTGCAAGATGATTTTAGAAAATCCTGGAAAGACCCACATGAACTAATACAAAATGAAATGAGCAAAACCAGAACATTGTATAGAGTAATAACAATGTTGTATAATCATCAACACAACAATACAATAATTAATAGCAATTCCATAATATTTATGATGAAAAAATGCTACACATATCTCAGAGAAAGAACTAATACAGGCTGAATAATTAATGAAGCTTTTTTTTCACTATCTGCATTTTTTTTTGCTTTTTTTTACAATATACTTATCACAGAGACATATTTTGCTTGATTGCACATGTATATCTTATATGAAATTGCTTACATATACTTGGAGGTGGAAAAAGAACATTAGAATTCAAAAAAATGTTAAATTAATTTTTAAAACTTTTTTATATATAATTGGGAGAATAAACTAAATAAAAGGTAAAACACTAGCTCTAGGAAATGACAGACTTACTGCTTTCACAATATGTGCGTTTTACTATCTCAGGGTGACTTAGAGAACAAAAGAAACATGTATCTATGTTCTATCCTTAAATACTTTCATTGGGTAGCTGGAATAAATAGCATTTGGAAGTCCTCAACTACCCCCCTAACAACTAAAATGTGATGTTAATATTTTAATACTAGTAATATTATTAAAAAAGAAAACAATATCATTTATTAAATTATACATAAAAGTAATATTTCCATTTACCTGAATTAGAAAAGAAATGGCAATTATGTTCTTCTATGTATAAACTGTACTTTAAAGAGTATTTTCCTCCCATTTGTAGACCTTTTCTATTCCACTTTATACATTTAATCTTTGACTAAATAACATTGACATGACTTTTTCATCTCTTCCCCATCTTGAAAAATCTCATAGCTTTATAAAACAAATCTCACAAATATTTTTGGCGGTACATCTTTAGCCTGTCCAATCATTACTCATTAATAACTCTTATAGGATTCTGTGGTTTTTATTTATCAATTATCAATATGTTTTCAGGCATCAATTTTCTATTTAATTCATTTAAACTTATGTGCTGATAAAGCTTATGTCTGTAGAACTTCTTAATATAAAATGAATTTAACCTCATGTAATATTCAATTTAATAAAGGTGCTTTCACACTCATGAATGATACAGAATAATGGTGCTTTATTAGTTTATTTACAACTAATTATCCTCAATGACTAATTCCTTTGAACTAATTATTTCTCTAATATCTGCTCTTTCAATAGTTACTATTTGCAGTCTGTCTTCAGATGTCCATAAGTCTATTGTTCTTTCATCAATCAACAAATTATTTTTCAAGTCTCAGATTTCCCCATGTGAAACAGACCCAGTTTTTTTAAGCTTTTTATTTTCAAAACATATGTATAAATAACTTTCAACATTCACCCTGACAAAATCTTGTTTTGCAAATTTTTTTCTCCCTCCCCTCCCCAATCTCTCCCCTAGAAACCAAGCAATCCAATATATGTTAAATGTGTACAATTCTTCCATGCCTATTTCTACAATTCTCATGCTGCACAAGAAAAATCAGATAAAAAAGGAAAAGAATGAGAAGGAAAATGAAATGCAAGCAAACAACAACCAAAAAGTGTTGCTATGTACAATGTTCTCTGGGTTCTACTCACTTCACTTAGCATCAGTTCATGTAAATCTCCCCAGGCCTCTCTAAAATCATCCTACTGATCTTTTCTTAAAGAATAGTAATATTCAATAACATTCATGTAGCATAAATTATTCAGCCATTTTCCAACTGTTGGGCATCCACTCAGTTTCCAGTTTCTTGCCACTACAAAAAGGGCTGCAACAAATGTTTTTGCACATGTGGGCCCTTTTTCCTTTTTCATGATCTTTTTGGGATATAGGCCCTAGAGACACCTCTGGATCAAAGGGTATTCAGAATGAAGCAGTTCAAGTAAGTGTTCTACAACCATACAACCATATTGAACAACAAAAGTGCTTATACAAGTTCAGGAATGCCACAAAGGAAAGAGAAGTAGTTTTTTTTTTTTTTTTTTTTTTTTTTTTTTTTTTTTTTTACACTTTCTTCTTTCTCCTATTATATTCAGAGTAATTTCTTTTTTTAATTTACTGAGTAATCACAGATTGGCTGAGCTGATAATCACAGATTATAGCTGTAGGTCTGCCATTCATCTTGAACTGAGAATTTGATTTCTTCCAATGAATTTACTATTTTTAAAAATTCATTACAACAGAAGTTATATGCCCTGTGGGATGTATTTTAATTGGATTTGAACTAAATTACCTAAAATAATGGCAATGAAGATTTTTTCATTTGACCTAGACCTTTCTATTCTTTTATAAAACTGTACAAGATTTATGTTCAAAGGAAGTACCTTTTTCAGTTTCATAACTTATCCTTTGGAAAAGTGGAGATGTGAGGGTTTATTGTGTCCTCCCTTCCCCCATCCTGCCTAATACATATCTTTTATATATTTCCATATTAGACTAGATGATTAAGTACTGCTGTAGTTCAACTTGCTGTAATTTTGTGCTAAGTATCCATGAGACTACTCCCATTATTTTGAAATCTTTAAGATACTAGAAACATAATATTTAAACATTTTCCCCCATTGTGTAAGGCATCTGATCATTCAATTTCACTGGATTGGTCACATAATTATAAACTTTATAATTCGTGTATATATTTATTGCATATGTTTCTGAGAATGAGTTTTTATTCTTTTGAAACCTTTTTACAATTTTTGATCAATTGTCTATTAGGGAATAACTTTTAGTCTTATACATTATTATTCCATAGAGATTTTTGAGTATCATATTTTTTAGAGATATTTGAAGATTTTTCTCCCATTTGTATTTCTTCCAGTTTAAGCAGAATTCATTTTGTTTTTGCAAAACCTTTATATTTTATACAACCGAAATTATCTATTTCAATATTGATAATTTCATTTTCCTGTACTTTTTCTACAAGAAAGCAAAAAAATTTGTTTCTATTTAAAATTTCAAAATGTGATTTAAAAAAACATTTATATGTTTTACTGCTTTAGAATTTGTTACATATATGTCACAATATGCTAATTTAAGCCCATTTTTTCCTGTGAAATTGCTTTTGATTTTTCACAGAAATTGTTTAACTAGGAAGTCCCTTTTCCAGTATCTGGTATTTGTTTTTTGGGTTTTTTGTTTGTTTGTTTGTTTTTGTAAAAATAACAGATTTCAATATCCCTGTTTATGCTTTGAGCTCTTTTTTTGTCTATTCTGTTCTATTGTTTCCTCCCCCCCCAACTTTTATATTATAACTCCATGTATTTTGTATTATAACTCTAATTTTGTCATAGTAAATAATTTTAGAGCCAATTCCAAGTCTTATTTTTACTCTTTTATTTGATATTTTGTATTAATATTCATTACCAGCATTAATACATAATTTTTATTCTCTGCTTCATTAATCCCTGGTTTGAACAATATAACTTTGTTTGTCTCACAGGAAGAATCTTCATTTTTTCATTTCAGTTAATAGTATTATTCAATTTTGGGTCCATTTTTTCTTTAAATATGTGATAGAATTCACTTGTAAGCTTTTTTTTTTAAATTTGGAAATTAATTTCTGGTTTGCTTGATTTGTCCTTTTCAGATTTGCTATCTCCTTTTGTTTGTTGACTTGTGCGTTTTATATATTCTCCTAAATAGTTACTTATTCAGCTTAGCTCCAATAGTTTCTTGAATGTAATTGTATTTTAAATTTTTTTCTCTTTTCCCTTTTTATCCATAGTTGATTTCTTCAAGTCAAATTTATTAGAATACAAGTCATTCTTCAATTGATAAGTGGATATAAAAGTATCCATATATATATTATATATACATATATATATGTATATATATATATATATATATATACATATATATGTATGTATGTATGTAGGATCTAAACAGACCATTTTTTGATGAAGGAATTAAAATTATAGTCTAAATATTTGTAGGAGCTTTTTTAGTGGTGGCAAAGAATTGGAAATTGAAGAGATGTCCTTAAATTGAAGAATGGCCAAACAAGTTGTGATATATTAATGTAATGTAATACTGTTATAATACATAAGAAATGATAGTGGATTTCAATAAAAACCTGGGAACACTCAGATGAATTGATAGAGTGAAGTGAGTAGAACCAAAAGAACATTGTATGTAATAATTTTAATACTTTGTGATGATAAATTATGATTAACTTAGCACTTCTCAGCAATACAATGACCCAAGACAATTCCAAAAGATGCATGACAGAAAATTCTATCTACATCTAGAAAATAAACTATGAGTCTAAAAACAGGTTGAATCACATTATTTTCACTTTTTTGGGGGGTTGGGTTTTTTGGGGTCTTTTCCCATTTGTTCTATTTCTTCTTTCACAACATACTTACATGCAAATGTGTTTCCATGATTTCACATATATAACCTCTATTAAGTTGTTTGTTTTACCCAAGAGCAATTGGTATTTTCCCCAAGAGCAATTGGTATTTTCCCCATTAATTAGATCTGATTTTATTTTTGTGAATAGTGTTTTGTAATTGTGTTTATATGGCAGAGAGTCCAACTTAGCAGGTGGACTCTCAAATATTTTATATTGTTTGAAATTATTTTAAATGGAATTTCTCTATCTCTTTCTATCAGCTATCAAATTAACTTTGCTGCTAATACATTGAAATGTTTATGATTTATGTGAGTTTTTTTTAAATCCTGAAACTTTAGTAAAGCTGTTATTTATTTTAAGAAGTTTTAAACTGATTTTCTAGGATTATGTATACCACCATAGATTCTGCATAGAGTGATATTTATGAGTCCTCATTGCCCATCCCATTCTAATTCTTTCACATACGTTTTCTTCTCTTGTTGCTAAAGTTAAAATTTATAATAAAATATTGAATGACAATGGTTGCAATGGGCATCCTTACTTTATCCCTGATCTTCTTGGGAGTTCTTCTAGCTTATTCCAATTACAGTTAAAGCTGATGTATTTAGATAGATACTAATGATATTAAGAAAAGTTCCATTTATTCCTATTCTCTTTAATGTTTTTAATAGAAATAGGCTCTGTCTTATGTCAAAAGCTTTTTCATCATCGATTGAGATAATTGTATGATTTGTGTTGGGTTTTTTATTGATAGGGTCAATTATGTTGTTTGATTGAACAACTATGGGTCATAGGCCAAGGCCCACTTGGTTATTATTTATTATTATATATTTATATATTTCACTGTATCAGAATGAACACAAATAGCAATTTTTTGTATATTTTGGTCAGAAACTCTGAGGGTCTTCATCTCCCAGATTATTTTTGATTAGGTAAAAGATACCATTTGCTGCCTCATATTTTAACTTAGCTTTAATTACTGATTGGATATTCCCTCAGTAAAATTGAAACCTATTTAAAGTTTTTAGTTTACAAAGTTTTCCACTGCATTTTCAACTGCATATCTAGTTGTCCTGATGTATATATCTTACCTCTGGATACAGAGGATCCCAGAGAATAGAATGAGGTTGCTAACTTTTCACAGTTTATCCTTACTTACATCCATTTCACCTGAATATCATGGCATTACCTCCATAATATTCTTCTAGAAGAAAGGACAAACATCTACAACAACACCTTCTTTTTCTGGGTTTTCATAGCAATTTTCCTTGACACATGCTGTCTGGCTCTTTTTTTTTTTCTGATCATATCCTTCAGGTAGCCCCATAATTCTTAAATTATTATCTCTTCTGGATCTATTTTCCAGGTGAGTTGTTTTTTCAAGTAGGTGCTTTACATTTTCTTCTATTTTTGTATTATTTGATTTTGTTGGATTGATTCTTAAAAATTTAGGAGCTGAATTTGAAAATCAAGTTTTCTATTAAGCTCTGGCCTTTTTATCACAAATCCTTAAAAATTCTCTATTTCATTGAACATTCATCATTTCCTCTGAAGAACTATATTCAGTTTTGCTGGAGAGGTGATTTTTGATTGTAATCCTAACTTCATGGTTTTGCAGAATTCTATATCCCATTCTGTCTGATCCTTTGATATAGAAGCTGCTAAATAATGTGTTATCCTGACTGTGGCTCCATTATTCTTGAGTTGTTTCTGGATTCTTGAAATATTTTCTCCTTCATATGGCAATTCTGAAATTTGGTTATAATATTATTAATAGTTTTCATCTTGAGATTTCTTTCGTGAAACGATGGGGGATTCTTTCAATTTCTATTTTACCCTCTGTTTCTAGAATATCAGGGCAATTTTCCTTGAAATTTTCTTGAAATATGATGTTCAAGTTCTTTTTTTTTTTTTGATCATGTCTTTCAATTAGATTGATAATTTTAATATATATTTATTATATATATATATAATATATATTTAATATAATTTTAAAATTATATTCTAGATCTATTTTTCAGATCCGTTGCTTTTTTTAATGAGCTATTTTCCTTTTTCTTTCTTGTTTTTTATTCATTTGTATTTGTTTTATTATACCTTGATTTCTCATAATAAAGTCATTAGCGTCTATTTACTGAATTCTAGTTTTTAAGGCATTATTTTCCTCAATGAGTTTTTGTACCTCCTTTCCCATTTGGCCAGTTTTATGTTGTGGGACATTCTTTTACTTATTAATTTTTGTGTTTCTGTTGCATTATTTTCATTTCTCTTCCCATTTTTCCCTACCACTATTATTTGATTTTCAAAATCCCTTTGAGTGCTTCCATAGCCATTTCATATTTTTCTTGGAGGCTTTGACTTTGTCATCATCTTCTTAGTGTATTTTGTCCTTCCTTGTCACTATAGTAATGTTCTATGGTCAGAATCTTTTTTGTTGTTTATCATTTTCCCAGCCTATTTCTTGGCTTTTAACTCTGTTAAAATAGGACTCTATTTCCAGTGAAAGGTGCAATTTCTCAAGCTTGAGGGGTTTTGTGCAATTATATTTAGAGATCCTGCTAGGGACTTGTGCTGTGAGCCAGCATTACTACTTGTATTTGAGTATGGGCAAAGCAACAGAGTCTTGCCACAATGCTCACAAAGAGGCTCCTACAATCTCTCTGTGTCTAGTTGTCTAGCTCTCTTAACTGTGAGCTTACTTAGTTCTCTGGAAGCTGCTGCTGTTGCTGCCAGGGTCTCTGCTCCTGCCACAATGCTGTTGCCTCCACTGTTGATTCAGTGTCTCCCAAAGCCCAATTCTGGGCTGGACTCCCCTCACACTATAATATGCAAAACTTTTTTTACTGAGTTATCTTTGGCTTTCATGGGCTGAGGAGTTTGAAGATCACTACTACTTCCTGCTTTTCTTGGGCTTGGGCATGGCCTGGGCTGAGATTGTGCTCCAGACCCATCCAAATATAACAGACTCCTCCTGCCAACCTTCCAAGCCACTTTGGGAAGTGGGAAATTGTTCCACTCATTTTGGAAGGAATCTGATGCTCTACAATTTGTTGAGTAATTATTTCAAAATATTTGGAGGGCTCTGAGGAAGAATTCCTATCTTCACTCTGCCACCTTGAATATACTGACCAGTTCTACTTTTTTTTTAATAGTTTTTTATTTACTAGATATATACATGGGTAGTTTTACAACACTGACAATTGCCAAACCTAATTTTTCCCCTCCTCCCCCTCTCCAGATGGCAGGTTGACCAATACATGTTAAATATGTTAAAGTATAAATTAAATACAATATATGTATACATGTCCAAACAGTGGTTTAGAAAAAAAAAAAAAGAATTGGACTTTGAAATAGTGTACAATTAGCCTGTGAAGGAAATCCAAAATGCAGGCGGACAAAATTAGAGGGATTGGGAATTCTATGTAGTGGTTCATAGTCATTTCCTAGAGTTCTTTTGCTGGGTGTAGCTGGGTAGCTGGTTCAGTTCATTACTGCTCTATTGGAACTGATTTGGTTCATCTCATTGTTGAAAATGGCTACATGCATCAAAATCATCATACAGTATTGTTGTTGAAGTATAGAATGATCTCCTAGTCCTGTTCATTTCACTCAGCATCAGTTCATGTCTCTCTAGGCCTTTCTGAAATTACCCTGTTGGTCATTTCTTAAGCAGTTCTATTTAAAAAAAAAAAAATGTTTCTTCTTCAGTGGATTCCCTCTCCCCCAATTTGGCTAATTAGATTTTTTTAAAAAGAAGTGTTTTCTTCAGTTAATTCTTTTGTCCTTCCTTTTCCAAGTTGTTTACACTCTCCTGCATAATTTTCATTTCTTTTCCAATTATTCTTCAACCTCTCTTATTTGATTTTTAAAATCCTTTTGAACTTTTCTTAAAGTAGCTTTCTATTATCAGGACTATTTTCTGTTTTTCAGTCATTTTAAAGCCTATTTCATGATTTTAGTATTTGAGCTTTGATTCAGAGTACAAGGAGATACTGTCCCCAGCTTCTTGCACTAGGGGCCAAGGGTCTGGTTACTGATTTTCTGTACTGGGACTTCATGGGCAACTTGCTGACTGTTGTGCTAACCTGGCAGTTTACCTTCTATGCCAGGGCCAGAGTTTTCAGACCTTATTTGTTGTGCCACTGACCTGCTGAATCTGGATTGAGGGGCCTTGGTTGCTGATTTGTGCTTAACTGGATATTATCTGTGCTGGACTCATTTTTTTACTTGGATAAAAATCCGAGTGAGATAGATCTTTTCTGAAGACCTCCTAAGTTATTTTAAGCTGGAAAATTGCTTTTTTGTGGGTTGTGTCACTCCAGAATTCTTTCAGAGGCTTGATTTAATTTTGTTTTCAAGGAAAACTGGGACGAGGTCAGGCAACTTCCTGGCTTCTCTCTTCCACTTTGGCTCTGCCCTACTGCATCATTTCTTATTGAAAGATCTATTAATTTTAATATCAAATTTATATGTTAGTTTTTCTATCAGTATTTGCCTGTAATTGGGGTAACAAAATATTTGCCCTTACAGCCATCTGAACTGTAATGTCTTCATCTATAAAACAAGGACCATGAGGGACTTGTAGTAACAACTTCACAGGGTTTTTCTAAAAATTCAGTTCTTCCAATTCTGACACTCTCCCTCATGGCATTATGGAGTTGGCAGCACCATGGTAGTGTGCTTAGCCCTGTTAACTACAGTGATGAGATCTGGTTCTTTGACAAGCCTGAACAGTTTTATATGCGAGATTTTCCTTTTCACCTTGACTGACTTGAATGACCACAACTTTTTAAAAAACGCTGTCTTCTATTTCCAATATGAAGGTCTGTGTCCCACATAAGGACCTTGATGCATTATGTGTCTTTGTATAACCTTACAAAAATCTCTTCTTTCAGTCTATGAAAAAAAAGAATAAGGCATTTTCAGTCTAGTTTAAATTTATCCCAGAAACCTTTGGGGATGGAACAACAACAAATGAAGCTTGCATGGAGAAGAGGAGATAATGTAAGAAGGATAGAATTATTCTGCTAATTGTCTTGCCTTCCTACTCTTTGTTACCATTGTTGTTTCTTTTTCTATCTAAACAGAATGACCTATGGGCTTCATTATCTAGAGAGAGAGAGCTATAATTATCTGCTGCATATGCAGCTCTATGGATTATTAAGATGAATTGGAGCAATACAATTTTAAGAACCAGAGCTTCCTGATTTAACACTTTCTCAAGATTTAGTAGGAAACCAACAATTCTATAACTTCAAAAGCAGGGAAGTAAAAAAATCCTTTGATAAAAGTTAATCAAAACATCCATTTTATTTACTCATAACACTCAAAAGTAATGTCTGATTACTCACTTATAAAATTAGGCGCTGATAGGAGTTATTCTAACACTTAGTGAACCAAAAAAGGAAACATTAAAACAATATATGAATGTGAATCATGATGTAATGGAAAATTAAGTTTGAGTCAGAAAATCTAAGCTGAAATTTTCCATACTAAACTTGCTGTTTTTGTGCTGGACCTCTATTTCCTCAACTGTAAAATAAGAATAATAATATTGGTGACACCTAATTCATAGGGTATCTGTGAAACTGAAATGAAATAGCATATGCAAAGAGTTTACAAACATGAAAATCCTAGAAAAATATCAAATGTTATTCTGATTCTAATGATGGTAATGATTATATGGCAACAACACAATTCCTGCATAGCAAATGCCTGTCTTCTTTGAATGGGTGGAAAGTTTCTATTTGACTTCCTTTTACTTGGCAATTAATTTTGTACTTCAAATGAAAATTTTTTTTTCTCTCCTTAATTGTGCCACTCCTTCCTCCTATGTGAGTCATTTGGAAAATTTACTGATTCTTTTGTCACAAAAAAAAAAAAAAAAAAAAAAAAAAAACAACAAACAACAACAACAACAAAACAATATAGAAAAGAGTTAGGAACGCTTCCAAAGTCAAATGATTACTTAGGTATCTGACCTTGAACTTCTCTATTTTTCAGTTTACTATATAACACAGTATTAGACTCAGTGATCTCTCAGGTCCCTTCCCAGCTCAATCTAGAATATTCTTGACCTTTCCTAGACTGGTTCTCACAGTGAAAGAGTCAATCAATAGGTTGATTTTATAATTCTGTTAGTATTTAAAATTATACATATTGATAAGTAGGTATAATGTTTAAAATGATACAATACAGAAAATCCTGGGAAGATAGTGGAATAGGTAAAAAAAATTCAAATTTTTCAGATTTCCCCCCCAAAACAAGGCAAAACAAATCTCAGGGTGAATATATTATACTTTTGTTGAATCAGTCAGTGGAGAGCCTTGGGACTAGCTAGGATGGGAGATAGCCTTGGCCTAATCCACAGGAATTTTCATCTCCCTGAAGGTAAAAGGAATCAGGAACCTCTGCTGATGAAGGATGCCAAGGCCAATGGAGCTACAGAGATGCAGCCCTGGGCAAGCTTTGTGAATGTGGAACAGTGGTCTGTTGTTTGCAGACAGTTGTAGAAGAGTGGAGGGTAGAGACAGCCTCTGCCACACTGCAGTACTAGAGATGATTACACTAACAAGCTGCTATAATTGTTTAGGCATACGTATTTATACAATTACCTTTTTGCACAAGAAGAATAAGATAAACAAAGAAAAAAATGAAAAAGAAAATAAAATTCAAACAAATAACAACAAAAGAAGTGAAAATGCTATGTTGTGATCTACACTCAGTTCCCACAGTCCTCTCTCTGGGTATAGATGGCTCTCTTCATCACAAAATCATTGGAACTAGTTTGAATCATCTCATTGTTGAAGAGAGATATGTTCATCAGAATTGATCATCATATATTATTGTTGTTGAACTGTATAATGATCTCCTGGTCCTGCTCATTTCACACTATGTTGATGTTTTCTGTAAATTTATTTTGTATCTTGAAACTTTACTAAAAAAGGGACCTGTATGTGCCAAAATGTTTGTGGCAGCTCTTTTTGTTGTAGCTAGAAACTGGAAGTTGAATGGATGTCCATCAATTGGAGAATGGTTGGGTAAATTGTGGTATATGAAGGTTATGGAATATTATTGCTCTGTTTAAGAAATGACCAGCAGGAGGAATACAGAGAGGCTTGGAGAGACTTAAATCAACTGTTGCTGAGTGAAATGAGCAGAACCAGAAGATCACTATACACTTCAACAACAATACTGTATGAGGATGTATTCTGATGGAAGTGGAAATCTTCAACATAAAGAAGATCCAACTCACTTCCAGTTGATCAATGATGGACAGAAATAACTACACCCAGAGAAAGAACACTGGGAAGCGAATGTAAATTGTTAGCACTACTGTCTATCTACCGAGGTTACTTATACCTTCGGAAGCTAATAATTAATGTGCAACAAGAAAATGGTATTTACACACATATATTGTATCTAGGTTATATTGTAACAGATGTAAAATGTATGGGATTACCTGTCATCAGGGGGAGAGAGTGGAGGGAGGGAGGGGATAATTTGGAAAAATGAATTAAAAAAAAAAAGAAACTTTACTAAATTTGTGGATTGTTTCTAGTAGTTTTTTTTAGTTGATTCTCTAGGATTCTCTAACTATACTCTCATATACCATCATTTGCAACGAGTAATAATTTGGTTTCCTCACAGCTTATTCTAATTCTTTTAATCTGTTTTTTTTTCTCTCATTGCTAAAGCTAAAATTTGTATTACAATATTGATTAGTAATGGTGATAGTGGGCAACCTAGTTTCACCCTTGATCTTATTGGGAATGGTTCTAGTTTATCCCCTTACATATGATGCTTACTGATGGTTCTAAATAGATGCTAAATATAGATAAAGGCTGATCTCTCAAATTTAAAGAGAAAAAGTCAAATTTATTAAAATATATAAATAAAAAAATCTTACCCCAATTGACATGATTTAAAAAAAATAGTTTTCAGATGGAGTAGTCAAAGCTATCTATAGTCATGAAAAAAATGCTTTAAATCATTATGATTGAGGAAATGAAATAAGAAACAAACATCTGAGGTACTATCTCACATCTATTAGGTTGACTAATAGGACAGAAAAGGAGAATGATGAATACTGGGGTAATATGAGAAAATTGAAATTCTAATGTGTTGTTGATGGTCTTGTCAAATAATTCAACAATTATATAGAGTAATTTATAGTAGCTCTTTTGGGGTGATGATGATTTGGAAAGCAAAGGGATGCCTGTCAGTTAGGGAATGCCTGAAAAATTTATGTCATATGATTCAGATAAGAACACTATTCTGTATAAATGATTAGCTAGATGTTCTTAGAAAAATCTGGAGACTTACATGTACTGATACAAAGTGAAATGAGTAGAACCAGAATAATACTGTACATAATGACAACAATATTGTAAAATAATTAACTGTTAATGATTTAAGTATGCAAAAAATGGAGCAAATTTCTGATAAAGGCCCATATCTCAAATATATAGAGAAACAAGTCAAGTGTATTTGACTCTGAAGCTCCTAAGAAAAAAAGTGCTATCCATCTTTAGAGAAGAACTGATGGATTCTGAATACAGATCCATGTATACTCTTCTTACTTTTATATTTTTATTGGCTTTTTATTTTGGTATATTTTTCTTTTACATCATGAGTAATATATTTTGCATGACTATATATATATATATATAGATGTATATATATATATATAATTGTTTTTACATGTAATTGGAAGGAAATAAAATATTAAATATTTTAAAACTGCAGAAATTTAACCTCTGACAAATTTGGAAGCATTTGAAAGGATCTGTAACTTTATCTTAATGGTACACTACAGTGTTATTTCTTGGATTAATTCAACTTAAAAATTGTAACAATACATAGTCTTGATGACAGATTCTGAAATTTTACAAAAAAAAAAAAAAAAAAAAAAACTAACCTTAGTTATAAGTATGTTTTCACTTACTATTTTGGCAGGGTTATCTAGTAACCCTGGAAAGGAAAACTATAGACACAGCACATTTGGATTTCAGCACAGTATTTGACAATGATTCCAATAATAAATGTATATCTAAAATTGAAAAATGTGTGTTGGATGAGAGGATGATACCTAGATGTGTAACTTGTTTGGCAGTTAAATCCAATAAATGCTGAATAATAAAAAAAAAAAATTAATGTCCACTTGGAAGGAGTTTACTGGTGTCCCAATTCTAATAAGATGAACTTTAGCTGTATTTTAATGCCTATGAAATTAATGATGTGGGATTCAGATCACAACTCATTTATGTCTTCTCATCCTGTGTGACTACTGTCAAATTCTTCCTTTAGTTCCTAAATAGGGAGCATGGTCTGATATGTTCAAGAAACATCCTCCCATGGTAAAGATTCCAAGGATCATGCGATTTATCTCTTACAAATGAATGGCCAAACTTTTATGGATATATATATATATCTTTAATGATAATAATAGCTTTCCCTCCTAACATTTTGTACAAAATTTTGAGACACCATGAAATACAATTTTTAACTACTAATAATAGTTTTTTTTAAATTTTCAAAAAACATGCAAAGATAGTTTTTAACATTTACCCTTATAAAACCTTTTGTTTCAAATTTTTCTCCCTCACTTTCCTTCTCTCACTCCCCTAGATAGCAAGTAATCCAAGAGTCAGGTCCATTACCATCAATTATTACATAATCTTGTTTCTGTGTACAATATTCTCTTGGTTTTACTCACTTAGCATCAGTTCATTTAAGTTTCTGCAGGTCTCTCTGAAATCATCCTGCTGATTCTTTCTTATAGAACAATATTATTCCATAACATTCATATACCATAACTTATTCAGCCATAATCCAATTGATGGGCATCTACTCAGTTTCCAGTTTCTTGCCACTACAAAAAGAGATACAAAGTATCCAAAAGCAGAGTTGAAAGCATGGTGATGAGATCTGAAGTGACCAGTTTATTTTGGGAGAGTTGAAACCAATCAGAGAGGCAGATGAAAGGCAGACAGTCACTACCTCTGCCTCTACCATTGCTCCAGCAGCCTTTTCTCCATTGCTCTGCTTCCCTAGATAGAGAAAAACATTAGGAGCAGCTCCATCCCATTCACAGCTCTACCTAAGAGGCTGTCTGTATGCTTATTGGAACAAGCATGGTACAAAGAAAGTCATCACCAATCCACAAGGCAGGCAAAAATATTTTCTTGGTCTTCAGGCTTTGCTGTTTAAGAAAAATACGTCTATGATTTTTCCCAATAATTTTATGACATTCATTATCAGATAAGAATAAAGCTCTGAACACCTTCACATTGTCTCTAGAATATATTTCTCCTGTGTAAATTTGGTTATTTAATCTATCCCTACCTTCATCCTCCCACTTTTTTGTTTTGCTGTTCTTTCATTTTTTTTTTTAATTTATTAAGCAGCACAAAGGGAATGGTGTTACCAAAACTAGTGATTATGTCACCATTTATGAAGATACCAACTTTTTTCTTAATGAATGAATTTTTCAATTTTTCATCAGTTTATTATCCACCTTTTTTAAATTTTTAAATGACTTTAGAATTTCATGACTTTAAGTGATTCTTTTGCCAAGCATTGTATATACTTCCACAACATCTTTCTGAATGTTAGGAAGTATTGACCACTATTCTTCACTATAAGATTTTACATAAAATTTTATGTTCAGAACAGGTATTACTTGTCTCACATCTCTCTCCACTTGGCAAAAATGTTATTTTTTTTGTTCTTGTTGTTGTTTTCTGGCTATTGCCACATCTAAAGTCTTTTGGTCTTGTCACTGTGGTGACTGACCTACACAAGATAGTGATTATCTGATGATTTTTATTTTTTCCATTTCCCATTTTTCATCATATGCATAAGTAAGGGTGGACTTGTGTCAGTTACATTCTACCATTTCCTTCCTTCCTTCCTGAGTGTAACAGGAAACTGAGTACTTCCCAAGAAAGTCATTTGATAATTCCAGACACAATTTTAAAGGTATGTTAATCATTAAGACTCTGGGAAGGAGAACACAAGATTTGCTCTTCTAGTAGAAATATTTGACCTCTTGAACCTTTAGTTAACTTCTTAGAAGAAGCTAACTAAACAATAAACAGGAAATATTCTAAGGAGTCTATAAACTGGGTAATCTCTATTTGTTGAGGAAAACCAAGTCTCCTTGGTTATTCTAGGTTAATGAATTACCTCCAAATAAAACTTTTTGAGAGGAGATTATATGGTTTCTTATAAAATCTTTAACTAAAGTAGATTAAATTTATAATTTGGATTCAGTTTACCTGGGGAATTTGGGAGATAGGATGCTCATATTGGATAAAGTAAAACAATTGTAAAACTTGTGAAACTGACCATCATAAAATTCAGGTCAAAATTTAACAAGTCCATGTAACCTCCAGACATTAATTGAGATAATGAAAATCCACTGGATAAGGGGAAGGGGTGGGTTGTCATAATTCCGTATGGTTTGTGAGTATATAATCTCCCCTGACTTCTGACGGGGTACTCCTTTAAACTGGGGAACCCCAGTTTATTGGATGTTCGGCTCTCATGAGATTCCTGAATAAAGCTTCTATTCTTCACTTTGAGAGACCTCTGAGAAGTCATTTTGAGTTAGGATTTGCCATACCACACACTTCCCTCTCTTCCTCCTCCCCCCTACTTTCTCCCTTCCTCCCTTCTTCCCTTCCTCCCTTCTTTTCTTTCTTCCTTCCTTCCCAAAAATTAAGGGAATGAAAATGAGAAGATATGGGGATAGAAGATATGGGGAAGATATGGCCAGACATTGTCCCCAACTGACATAACTTTCCAAAACCTTTGCTCAACTTCATGATCCAATAAGTCATCAGAGCAGCTCTCTGGAAATGAAAATTGGTAAGGTAAATGTTAAAGTAAGAGATTAGTGCAGTACTTAGCACAAAATGAGTACTTAAAATTTTTTGTGGATTTGATTTATGGCAGCCTTATGTAATAAATTTATAGCCAAAAAGATATGTGTTGAAACTCTCTCTTACATTAGCTATCTATCTGATCAGGAACAAGCTAACTGTCTGAGGCAGCTCTCAGATTATAAACTGGATAGAAAGGGTCAGCATATATTGAGAGGAGTTTTCTCTTCCAAGAAATCTTTGTACCAAATGAAAACAAATATCTGGTCCCTATACTCTAAAAATAAAGCATTGTAATTAGATTTAAAATCACATGTATTATGCAAAATTATGGGGATAAGGCAATAGAAATAAATAGCTGTTAACATAAAAAAAATACCTGGGGACTTTGACCATGAATCAGTAGTGAGTACTCACAGTAGTGAGTAACAAAGTAGTTAATATGACTTTATGCTAACAATGGAGAAGTAGGGGGGAATAAAAATGATGATACTATATGCAAACATAGAGCTTCAGGTAGAACTTTTAAGGAGGCATATTTGAACTTTACAAAAAATTTTTAACAACAATTAGAGCTATCTGAAATTAGATGTATTGCTAATGAATTACTTAGCACTGAGAAAATTTCAACAGATATGGGATAGATTACATTAGCTGTGTGTGTATATACAAATATATATATATATATATATATATGTATATATACATGCAGAATACATATGTATACAACACATGTTTTTATAATTACATATACATAGATTTAATAATTCTTAATAATTAATAATTATTAAGAATATTTTAGAGGGAATTTATAGACTGGTTTTGAAATAAAAATAGGTGACCTCTAAAGCAGAAGATTCTAGTAATTTTAGAAATAGAAATGATGAACCAAGGATGTTTTAGTTAAGCTCTTTAAACATTTAAAAATATATGTGTGTTTATCTGTACATATATATATGTGTGTGTGTGTGTATATATATATAACACATGTGTGTATATACACTTATATAAGTTTGAATGTGTATATTTACTTGTCATACATTTTACACACATATGTATATGTGTGTATGGTATGAATATTAAAATTAATTATCTTGAATAAAAAATGAGGTACAGCTACCAAGTTTTTATGATTTAATTTGCAAAGAAAGTATTTGCATTTCAAGCCAGGTTATCTGATTCCTTATGTGTCAGAGACAAATAATTTACAGAGCTGATTTTTATAATAGGAGAGAGGAATGGAGGGGAAATTACATAAATTTGTTTCAAATATAATTCAATTGGACAAAGTAGATAATCTAACTAGTTAGCTTCTCCTATACTTTCTTACCCAAATTCATACTCTTGGCAACATCAATCTTTTAAAGTGGGATTATCCCAGAATTTCTTGCTTTGGAGATAATGCCCTTTGTAACCAGAAGCTCACTTTAAAGAGGAACTTGTGGTTTATGGTTAGCAGCCTCCTCCCCCCCCCTGTCCCATCCCCATTTTCTAGCTGCCCTAGATTACTTTATTCAACTTGGACTCTAGCTCCAAGTTGAGGAAAAGAGAGTTTAAAAGGAGCTTAAAGACTAAAATAGGAAAGAGGAGCTTAACGTTTAGCCATTCTCCCTTTCTTCACTGGTCAGAAAGGAGAATTTAGTCTTTTAAAATAATCTTATAATCTTATGGATATGTTATTTCTACAAAGATGTGTATATCTTACTTTAAATTATTTTCTACTAAATGATAAAGTCTTATCAATCTATTAACTAAATTTATCTATAATCTAGACTTAATAGGTTATGTTAATTTGTTTCAGCTGTTAGCTTTTCTTACTGAAATGAACTTAATTCCATAAACAAACTGAAAACAAATCAAAATAATTAATATTAGCTGATTTCCTTTTTATGGAGAGGGTTAGCTTTTACATTAG
Source organism: Sminthopsis crassicaudata (assembly GCF_048593235.1). Classification (NCBI taxonomy): domain Eukaryota; kingdom Metazoa; phylum Chordata; class Mammalia; order Dasyuromorphia; family Dasyuridae; genus Sminthopsis; species Sminthopsis crassicaudata. The sequence goes on along the minus strand of NC_133617.1, from coordinate 568,701,975 downwards.
GTAAATCTAGATTCAGGTCCCATTTCTAACATCTTAACAGTGTGACACTAGGCAAGTCATAAAACTTTTAGGCATCTCAGGGAACTCCCTAAGGCTATAAATAATAGATAGAGAAGTTATTGATATGTATTGGTAGAGACAGTATCCTTACCCCTTCTTCCTTCTATCAATCAAATTATAGGTCTATATTGATATATATATATATATATATATACATATATATATATATATATATATATATATATATATATAAACACTCATGCGCATACATAGATATGCATATTCATATTGATGGATATATACAAATTCATTTTAATAATAGTAACTTGAAAATGTCTATCTCCAAATAGACTGCGAAATTTAGAGACTGAAGAACTATCAGAGATCATACATTTCAAGTACCTCATTTTATAGATGAAGAAACTGAGATTCACAGGAAAAAGTAGTCAAACCTTAGAATTTTTGAACATTGTATTTCAAAAATACATTTAATTTATTAAAAAAGAAATTTAAAATATGAAAGCACCTTAAGATATTGGTAATATAGAAGAAAGGAGATGAGAAGAAATGCTTTCAATAATGTTTTTGTGAGAGATAAAGGAAATAACTGTTTTCGTGCATATGTGTGTGTGTGTGTGTGTGTGTGTGTGTGTGTGTGTGTGTGTGTGTGTGTGTGCGTGCATGTGTAAAATATGGCTTCATTAGAACAGGAAATTCCCACTGTGGATTTTCTGTGCTGTCCTCCACAATTTCTTTTTTTTTTTCTTCTGTCTAATCAACTATCAAATTCTGCCTTATATACTTCCACAAAAATCTCTTATCTAGTCCTTTCTCTCCATTTTTATGGCTAATAACTTAGTCCAGTACTTTACCCCATCTTTTTTTAGATTGTCTTCCTAAATTGTCCTCTTTATCTTAATTCCTGTCCTGATCCATTCATATTGCTGTCAGACTACAGATCAGAACACATTACATTCTTGCTCACTAAAATCTCTTCCATGTTATTATTTCAAGAATAAAAAACAAACTACTCTGTTTATGTTTTAAGTCCCTTACAACTTGGCCTCATCCTTGCTTTTTAGGATCATTGTACGCTACACCTTCTCCTACATTTGTGATTTAAGATGAACAGGCCATGCTTCTGTTTCTCACAGACAGTGTTCCATTTCCCACCTCCCCACCATTCCCCATTCATTTCTCCCCTCACCTCCAGGGGCATTAATCAGTTGCATTACCAAATGGTAACTAACTATTCTTTCTTCATGGTTCCAAGCATAACCTTGAGGTTTGGGTTGATTTCCAGTACTTTGTTCATTGGTCAACACTCAAGTCTACCTCACTGATTATCAAGTTAGTGCTGCTATGTCATTCAGAATTAATTAGATTTTAGTTAAGGACTCTTACTAAGCTAATGTAGAATAACAGGTATAAAACATTTCTCTCAAAAGTCTGGAAATATGCTCCCAGAAGTAAGTACTGAATCCTGAAGGAAGTGGGCTCAAGCTTAAACAGCATATGTAGAAAGGGGGTAATTGATAGCTCCTGGCCAAATGGAATTCGTTTTCTCCCTCCCAGTAATCTTCATGAAGTTCCCCTGAGATTTATGTAACACTCTTAGGTCATGAGGTTTGGATACTTCTATAGGGTCTTGAAACTGCATTTGTCTCTGTCTTGAAAATGGTTGTGCTTCCCAGATCTGCCTATCTACAGATTGTCTTGTTAGGCCCTTCTCAGATGCTAGTTGATTTTATTATCATTCCAATTTCTCTAATGAAACTGGAATAAGGGGAGGGAAGTCTATTAAATACATTAATACACGTAGATTTTTTTTCAAATTTGATAATTCGCCAAAGTTTGGAAAATTTTCCTCCTCTAACATCCCAATACAATCTACTGCCTAGTCTTATAATTGCCAATCTTATAATTATTTTCTCATTTGATCATAACAACAATTCTTAAAGGTAGGTGCTATTATTATTATTTTGCCTATTTCACAGATGAGGAAACTTAAGCAGAATTTCAGTGACTTGTCTAGGATCACAAAGTTAGGAAATATATGGAGCTGAATTTGAATTGAGTTCTTTTTGACTCAAGGCCCACTGGCATGATATCCAATGAACCACTAGTACCTTCTTGCTTCATAGTAAAGTGCTTTCCAAATCAATAAAGAAACCAAAGGGATTTTTAGAACTGTGCATGGCCAGCATTTTACAGAAGCATTTCAGAGGTTGTTTAGCTTCTTCAAAGGATGAGATTAAAAAAAAATCTTTGCCAAGCTAGACATAAGTATATTTTAAACTATATTTCCAGAAGCATGAAATGTAATTTCCTTTGGCACCCCATTTACACTTGCTCCTGACTTCAAAAGAAGTTCTTGATATAGAAGAGACATGCCAGGGGTGCAAAGGAAAAAAAAAAGAATCTTGCCCAGAGAGCAATGATTTCTCAGCATTTCTCAGGCAGTGTTAGAAGAGACACAAGTGTCTTTTAAGCAGAAATGATTTGTGTGTTTTCTTGAGGCAATGTCTATTTGGAGCAATGTTAACATTGACATCAATAGTTTGAAAATGACAAGAGCAGATAAATGGAGCTCAGGTGTGGCCATCAGTGAGCACTTGCCTCAGTTCATGTGAAAATGTCAGATTCACCAATAAAAGGCTACAAGTTGCAAAAGAACTACCATTATTTAAAAGTCAGACCATTCTTGATGATATATGGGAGCATCAGCATCATTTACAAGAGATTATGCTTTGTTAACAATCTCTAGAGCAGAAGTCATGAGAATTTCTCAAATCAACAAATAAATTGTCTTTTCACAATCTTTGTGTCTTCTTTGGGCCTCAATTTACAAAATATTATCACCATAATCTTGCTTCCAAGTTAACTGGACATTTCAACTTGCAAGGTTTAAGCATTTACCATATGGAGATAAGGCTTATGATGATGAGTAAAGTAGAGAGAGGGCTGAACTGGATATCCTCTAAAGTTCATTTCAGCTTTAGATTTATGGCTTTAAGAAACATTTATAAATGTATCTCCTATGCTTAAGGCATTGCTATAGATGCTGAGGATATAAACATGAAATAAAATACAGATTCCACCCCCCCAGAAACTTTACTATCTAGTAAGGAATCACATTAGTATGTATATTAAGTAATTATGTATATGTAAATTATGTATAATGGTATTAACATAATATATGAGAGACAGAAACAGACAAAAAGATGTCAAATTATCTCCTATTAAAAATACAAACTCCTTGGAGAAGGCATTGTTTCTTTTTCTTTCTTTTTTTCTTTCTTTTTTTTTTTTTTTTAATTTGCAACATCAGTACCAAGCACAGAGGCTGAAATGTACAAGGCACTTAATAAATATTGATAGATTGATGTTATCTGAAACCTAACAATGTGAATGTATTAGCAGTTCATAATGAGCAAAATATTATCACCATAATCTTACTTCCAAGTTAACTGGACATTTCAACTTGCAAGGTTTAGGCATTTACCATATGGAGATAAGGCTTATGATGATGAGTAATTATAATCAAATGTCCTTATATTTCACCAGGAGTGAGTTGTGGGGGAATGCTTCTCTTGGGTGCTATCTCTGACTTTTTTTTATTCATAGAGAACTCTTTATATATGGCATGAAGAAGGTAGATGGTCCATTAGTAGAGCCACTTATTAGCTGTCTGACCCAGCTAACTCATCTAAACTTCAGTTACATCAACTAAAATTTAGAATAATAACAGCACCTACCTCACAAAGTTGTTGTCAGGATTAAATAAGATCATATTTGTGAAGTGTTTAGTATAGTGCCTCTGCCCAATTTCTTTCCACCCTCAAACCCCCATTTTTTGAATGCTAGAATTTTGTTGGGTCCAATATGTGTTTAGAATATGTAAATTATCTGACTGTCCATTCACAAAGAACAGGAGAATATCAGAGAATAGAAGATTCTCCTCCTATATATTGCTAGTATATATTCCCCTTAACTTATTAACAAATCACTTAATTTATTAATCCCTTGCTTCCCTCATTTGGATAGTAAAAATGTTGCAATATTTACACACCACATCTGATAAACTATCTTTTTGCTAGTTTGTGAGCTCTGAAAATCAGTTTCAAAGATTTTAAATAGTCAAGTAGGTCACTGAAGGTCACAGTTCCTCAAGAATTACTACTTATTAACATTTCATGTAGTGTGATTAAAATTTAAAGGAGCTAATATTATAATAAAGGACAAAAGAACTCACAATAATAAAAAACATTATAGACACAGTTTTGCTTTTGAACAGAATGTCCCAGTGTCCAAAAGTTCATTGATGAGCTACTTCTGTATTCTGTATCTTTTTGTGAGGGCACAATGGGATCAAGAAGTAGCTCACATTTGATTCAGATAAACTGGGTTTTGATTTCTTTCTATAGGAACAATCTAAATCCTTTTCAGGTTTTAATAATGTTCTATATCATATCATTTGTATATCCTGATCTATTCAAGAGACTTAGGCTGTGGAGGAGAAAAGGGAGGAATAGAGATTACAAGTGTTTATGGAATCATATCAGGAAAATGCCTGATTTAAGTGAATGTTCTATTATTATAAGTTTGGTGAAGTGTTTAGTATAAATCTTTAGTAGAATATTAAAACTAATAAAATAATGCATTTTTATTTGCTCTCATCTTTGGACAATCCTATATCAGATCTCTTTTAGTGCTATAAATCTATATTTCAGGCTTGTATTTCAATTTGTTGTTTGTGAATCGCCTCAATCAGTTAAATCAGCAATATTTATTGAGTTCTCTCTATGTAATTAATGCCACAGTAAATATGAAAGGGTCATTAAAAGTGAAATAAAAATCCGAACTCTTAGAAATTAAGGGGAGAATTGTGCAAAAAATATGTAAGTATTTTTACAGGAAAAAAAGTTAATTTAATATATCTGAAATATAAGACAGAGTGAATCATGTGAATCAATTAGTAAGAAAGGTAGTAATAACAATAATAAGCTAGAAATAATTTCAAAATGTGTACAATAATAACTTTCACCTTATATCAGAGACAGTTTTAGAGACAGGAGCTTTGCAAAGAAGATGGGATAAAAGCCTGAGGGAAAGGCTCCTGACAAAGTTATGGAAAAACACATGTACTTTTAAAAATTACTTAAAAATTAATCATTTCCATTTGCATTAAATACCACTTTTGTTGTCATCATTAGTTTATTGTTTTATATGTTATTTCATAATTGTCTTATATATTACTTTTTGCCACAGAAACATATTTAAAACTAAGATTCCTAAATATCTATCAGTATTAGTCTGTTTTTGATCACATCACTTAAAATAATTTGATTCTGATATTTCATCAGAGTACAGTACTCCTAATATAGAAATTCCCTCCCACTGGGAATGGATTGATACCTTTTGGCAGAGTTTTTAAAAAGTTATTGGGGTATTGGGAGGTTAAATAATGTGAGGAAGGTCACACAATTAGCCTGTAACAGAAAAAGTACTGTACCATGATACCACTGTACCATACTACCTTAGTATATGAAAACTCTGATATAGTTTCTAGATAATGCTTCTGTTACTCTTAAAGAAAAAAAAAATCTTTTCAGATAAATAAAACATATTATGTCTAACAAGTAAGAGAGGAGATGAAAAAAAAAACAATCAGTAATCATTTATTAAGTACCTACTATATACCAGGTATTATGCTAAATACTGAGGATTAAAAAGAGGCAAAAACATCTTTAAACCTCAAGGAATTTACCATCTGATTGGAGAGACAATATGCAAACAAATATATACAAAGCAAATTACCTGATAAGTAGAAAATAATAAACTGAACAAAGTCAATAAAATTAAGCAGGATTGGGAATGGTTTCCTATAAAAGATGAAATCCTAGTTAGTACTTAAAGAAAAAGAGGAAAGTCTGTACACTGGTACAATAGAGGAAGCAGAATATTCTATGCTTAGGGAATAGCAGAAAGAATACCCAGAGCTAGGAGATGCAGTGTCTTGTTCTTGGAACAGCCAGGAACCCAGCACCAATGGAGGAAGAAGTATATGTCAGGAAGAAAGGAATGAGAAGCCTGGAAAGGTAGGAGGAGGTAGGCTATGAAGGGCTTTCAATGTCAAAGAGAACATTTTGTATTTAGTCAGAAACAATAGGGAGTTACAAAAGCTTACTGAGAGGATGATGTGATATTCTCAGACTGGTATTTCAGGAAAATCACTTTATCAGCTAAATGGAGTATGAATTGGAGTGGGGAGAGAATTGAGGCAGACAGATCCACCAGTTAGGGTGTCAGATGATAAAGGCCTTCACTTCAGGGGTAGCAATGCCAGAGATGAGGGAACATATCCAAGAAATGTTGGAAAGGTGACATCAAAAGGGCTTGGAAACAGAATGAATATGGGGTTGAAGGTGGAGGGAAGTGAGAAATTGTGGAAAATCCTGGAGGACTCCTAGGTTGTGAGCCTGAGGGACTGGGATGATGGTGATGGCCTTAAAAGTAATAAGAAAAGTGGAATGAAGGAGGAGGTATTTGGGAGTAAAGATAATAAATCCCACTTTGCACACATTTATTAAAGATATCTACTGAACATTCAGCTTGAAATATTTGAAAGAAAATTGGAGATGTAAGATTGGAGATCAGCAGAGATTGGTGCAGGAAAGGTAAATTTGAGAATCATCTGCATGGAGGTGGTGGTCAAATCCATGAGAGCTGATGAAATATATCATTAAAATAGTACAGAGAAAGAAGAGAAAAGGAAAGGAAGAACAGAACAGAATTCTGAGGGTTTTGGGTAAGTGTGTGTGTGTGTGTGTGTGTGTGTGTGTGTGTGTGTGTGTGTGTGAGAGAGAGAGAGAGAGAGAGAGAGAGAGAGAGAGAGAGAGAGAGAGAGAGAGAGAGAGAGAGAGATTTAAAGATTTTGGTTTTACTATATGGGTGATTAGCACTGAGTCCCAAGGAAATTAAAATTGTGCTGTATCATTTAATAATTAATTCTCCTCTGTAATTGACCCTATTACCCATTTTGTTAAGCCCCATTTCTTAGGTAAGCTCAAAAATGTGATCTTTTGCGTGTGAATTAGGTTAAAGGTATAGTTGAAGAGGAATGATTTTATCATTCATTTCCCTTTCAATTAGATACTGGGACATTTGCTTGCTAATCACTTTAGCCTGGAACTTCTATTTGTTGCCTATAAACAAAATATAGTTTACACTGAGGCCTTCCCCCCAAAGAAAATTCACCTTTGTTGCTTTTTATTGCCCATAGCCTATACAGTAGTGTTTTCCCTTCCTCTTCTAACAGACCTCTGATTTAATTCCTAATTGTAACCTAGTAACCAGGAGTCTCTAACCTCCTATACTATTTATCTTTCTTGAATCTGATTCAGCTCAGATCTAGTTCCTCATTTGATATTTGGTTTAGAGCTTCTTGACTCCAGACACTATAGCTCAAAAATACAGGGGTTCATACTAGTCCCTATAAACTTCAAAATAAATTTAATTTCAGCTATTAGCAACTTATCTTACTTCAGAGTATCTTCTTTATCTGAATTACCTACTAACTTTTTCTAATTAAATGGAAAAAAAAATTGAGGGGAAGGAGCAGAAAAAGAAAAGAACAGAGGAAAAAGAAAAATTTTATTTATCATTACTGGAGATTTTCCTAAATGTTAGGTAGTGTGAATTGTACAAAAAGTTTTTTGCAAGTATTCCCAATAGATGAACTTAAGGACACACTTGGGAAGACTAGTCTCATTCCCAGGGAATAATAACTATAGCTAATTAGCTAATTGGAAGAATAACTATGACTAACATTCTAATTTGCTTTAATGTTTGTGCAATGCATACGTGTATATTATATACAAATACTATAATACAACATTATAGAATTTAAAAATATATTTCTTAACATTTCCCCCAATTACATTTAAAACAATTTTGAACTTATTTTTAAATCTTTTGATTTCTAGATTCTCTCCCTTATCCCCACCAGCAGCCCCAATTAAGAAATCATATGTAAAGTTATGAAAAAACATTTCCATAAAGCTCATGTTGTGAAAGAAACATAAATTTCATACCCAAAAGGAAACACCCACACCTACCCACCCACACCCACACCCACCCACACCCACACACACACACACAAGCAAACACACATGCACATACACTTGGAGAGAGAGAGAGAGAGAGAGAGAGAGAGAGAGAGAGAGAGAGAGAGAGAGAGAGAGAGAAAGTATATATATATATATATATATATATATATATATATTATATAATTAAATAAATTTATAAAAATAAATATATATTTATTTCACTTTGCTTGAGTTCATGAAAAACTTTCCAAGTTTTTTTTTTTTTTTCTGAGAGCATCTTGCTCATCATTTCCCATAGAACAATAACATTCCATGATAATCATATAGCCCAATTTATTCAACTTCCCCAATTGAATGACATTTCTTAATTTCTTATTTTTTGTCCTGAGAATAAACCTGCTCTAAATATTTTTTGCATATATAAATCCTTTTCTTTAAAAAAATCTCTTTTGGGATTCATGCCTAGTATTATATTGTTAGGTCAGAAGATATGAATGTATTTTATAGCTTTTTGGTCATAGATCATAACTTTTTATCATTTATCAATTGGACCATGGATCTTATTTTTTTTTTTTTTTTTTAGAAATTTGACTCAATTGGGGCATGGCTAATTTTTTTTTTTTTTTTTTAAATTTGACTCAGTTCCCTCTATGTTTGAGAAATAAGGCCTTAACAAAAAAACTTGCTTCAAAGTTATTTTTACAATTATTATTTCTAACTGAATTCCCACCCCTATTTGTTCTATTCTTCCTCTCTTTTCACCCTGTTCCTCCCCAAAACTGTTTTGCTACTGGTCTTTCCTATCCCCAATATATTATCTCTTCATAATAAACTCACACCTGTATCTCTCTATCTTTTATTCCTTCTGTCAAAATAATGAGAAAGTTCCAATGTGTTACAATGTAAACACATTTAAGAATATAGGACTATAAACAGATAAACTTTATTAAATCCCTTAAAATGCCACTTTCCTGATTACATCCTTATGCTTCTTCTAAATCATGTATTTGAAAATCAAATTTTGCTTTTTAGCTTTGGTTTTGAAAATCATCTATTTCACTGAATTTCTACCTTTTCCCTGAAGTATTAAACTCAGTTTTTCTGGGTAGATAATTCTTGGTTGTAATCCTAGTTCCTCTGCTCTCTGGGATATCATGTTTCAAACCCTCCAGTCCTTTAATGTAGAAGCTGCTAAATTTTGTGTTATCATAACTGTGGCTCTACTATACTTGAATTGTTTCTTTCTTGATGCTTGTGATATTTTCTCCTTGACCTGGGAGTTGCAGGATTTGACTATAATATTCTTGAGGGTTTTCATCTCAAGGATCTCTTTCAGGAGGTAATTGGTACATTCTTTAATTTTTATTTTATCCACTGGTTCTAGATTATCAGGACAGTTTTCCTTGATAATTTCTTGAAAGATGATTTCCAAGGTTTTTTTTTTTTTTTTTTTTTTTTTTTAATCATGATTTTCAAGTAGACCAATAATTTAAAAATAACTTCTCCTGGATCTATTTCTAGGTAAACTGTTTTTCCAATTAGATATTTCATGTTTTGCCCATTTTTAAAAAATTTTGCTTTATTGTATCTTGATTTTTCATAACATCATTAGCTTCCATTTTCTAAATTCTAATTTTTAAGAAATGATTATTTTCCTCAGGGAGCTTTTGTACCTTCTTTACTATTTGGCCAATTCTGCTTTTTAAGCCATTCTTCTCCTTATTACCTTTTTAAATATCCTTTTGCACCATTTTCAGTTCTTTCTCTATTTTTACCTCTATCAGGAATGTACTGAGAGAAAGGGAAAGGAAAGAAGAGAAATGGAATAAATTATCTGTCATTATAAAAAAGAGGCAAGAAAATAAAAAAAAACTGTTACAGTGGAAAAGAAGAGAGCGAGGAAAAAGGGAATGATTGAATACTACTCACATAAGAATTAGCTCAAAAAGGAATTAACTTGATCACTTAATATAGGTATAGAAATCTATTTTACCCTGCAGGAAAAGAGGTGGTGAATGGGATATGGGAAGGGGAAAGGGGATTAAATAGAAAGCATATTGGGGGAGGGAGTGACTAATAGCAAAACACTTTTGAGGAGATGATTTCAAATAGATGCTACTGATTATTTTAAGGAAAAGTCTATTTATTCCTATACTCTCAAGTGTTTTTAATAGAAATGGATGTTGGATTTTATCAAATGCTTTTTCTGCATCTATTGAGATGATCATATGGTTTTTAAATGTTTTATTGATATAGTCAATTATGCTAATAGTTTTCCTAATATTGAACCAGCTCTACATTCCTGGTATAAATCCTACTTGGTTATGGAGAATTATCCAGGGGATAATTTTCGGTAATCTTCTGTAAACTAAGCTATCTATGGTTAGTGTACACTTACTTTTTTACTTGGTTTTTTTAAAGCCCTTATGATCTGTCTTCAGGGCAAGGGGGTTACCAGCATCCTCTGTAGAGCAGGGATATATATATATATATATATATATATATGGACAGTAGCTGTCCTACAAAGAGAGGTGGAGCTGTGGAAATACCCTGTGAAGAGCCCCACTATGTGGATTAGCAGCTGCCCTGGGACTATTAATGGAGCAGCAAAAATTGTCACTGACCTGGTCAGAACATTGCTATGCAGATCAGAGGCTGCCCTGGAAGAGTTTGTCACAAGAAGTGTTTCTGCCCTGGGAAGCATGGCTGCTGCAGAAATTCTATAGCCCCAGGCAGAACCCCAACCCTGCAGATTTGTGGCTGCCCCAGGCAAAATCCCCATGCTGCAAAATGTGGTGCATAGCTTGCTGTGGTCTGTGCTGAGTCTCTTCTGGTGCTGGGTGTGTGTAGCTAGATCCTATTAGATTCTGGTGTGTTTTGGAGTACACTCTACCTTTGGCCTTTTTGTAATTTCTCTGCTGATCTACTGCTTTGCAACCAAAGCAGAGCAGCCAACCTGTTGTAGAGTCCTCCCTGCAAATTCTCCACTTGCAGAGATTACCCCCTGGGCTGTTTGCTCAGTATGCTAGCCTATGATTCTGCCTCCCTACTTATGTGGCCTTCTCCTGCCAATCAGGACAAACCTTTTCTGGTGCTCTTCCAGATTATCTTCTGCTGGTAATTTGTTGTACTACCAGTATTCGTAGATTTTACCAGTCAAGCATTATTTCTGAGGCTGAATTTGGCAATTAATGATGAGGGTAGAAGAGGAACTTAGAATGAAGTGTGTCTTCTCCACCATTTTGACTCTGCCTTGCTCCTTAGTGTTTTTAATGGGAATGGGTGCTGCATTTTGTCAAAAACTTTTTTCTGCATCTATTGAGATTATTATATTATTTCTATCGGTTTTGTTATGGAAATGGTTAATTATGGCAATAGTTTTCCTAATACTGAATGAGCCCTGCATTCTTGGTATAAATCTCACTTGGTCATAGTGTATTATCCTGCTGTTAAATTGTTGTAATCCCTTTGCTAATATTTTATTTAATTTTTTCATCAATATTCATTAGGTATATTGTTCTGCAATTTTCTTTCTGTATTTTGGCTCTTTCTGGTTTATTTTTCAGTATTATATCTGTGTCATCAAAAGAATTTGGCCCAACTCCTTCTTTATCTTTTTGTCTAAATAGTTTACATAGTACTGGAATGAATTGTTATTTAAATGTTTGGTAGAATTCACTTGCCACTTCATCTGTCCCTGGAGATTTTCTCTTAGGGAGTTTATTAATGACTTGTTCAATTTCTTTTTCTAAGAAGGGACTGTTTAAGTAATTTATTTTCTCTTCTGTTAACCTAGCTAATTTATATTTTTGTAAATATCCATCCATTTTAGTTAGATTATCAGACTTGCTGCCATACAATTGGGCAAAATACTTCCTAATTATTGCTTTAATTTCCTTTTCATTGGTGGTAGAACTCAAAACTTTTAAAAACAAATGTAAAAAAAAAACTGTTTTAAATGTAACTGGGGAATATATTAAATAAAATTAATTTTTTCTCTATCTTTCTTACTTGATTTTCAGAATCCATTTTGAACACTTGCATGGTCTGAGACCAATTCTTTGGATAAGGATGTAGGAGCTTAGGCTTTGTTATTTTCTTCTGAGTGTGTATTTTGACTTTCTTTGTCACCATAGTAACTTGCAATAGTCAAAAACTTTTTGTTGTTATCTATTCATTTCCCTAGCCTATTACTTGCCTTTTATTTCTTTGTTAAAGTAGGGCTCTGTTTCAAGGATGTAGGGTGCTCTGTCCCAAACTTTGGGTATTTGGTGCACTGTTTTCAGAGACCCTCTAGGGACTTGACCATAAGCCCTCTTTTCTGACCTGGAACTTTTAGGAGTGTCTCCTCTCTAGGATAGCTATAAGATCTAGTGTGCTAGAGCAACAGAGTCCTTCCTCAGTGCTAGTGAAGAGACCTAGAGACCTCTTATGAGTTAAGTTCTCTGTAAGCTGCCATTATCATTGCTGTCCACAATCCTTCTTAGTTTATTGGTTTCCCAAGGCCTTCTCATTCTGCTAACCAACATTTTCTGTTGACTTTCCAAGTTATCTTTGATATCTCTAGACTGAGAAGTGTAGACACCACCAGTGATTCAGAAGTCCTGCTTTGCTGACACTGAGCCTGGGTTGGCATCGCCTGTGATGGAACAGCATACTGATCTTTCATCCTATTGCCACAGATCTTTTCTGCTAATCTTCCAAACCTTCCCTGGTGTTTCTGGGCTAATAGCTTTGGAAGCCACCAATATAGCTGCTGATTCTGAGTTCCCTGCCCATTCCAGGTTTACTGATGTGGGGTTGGGCCTATATTGGAATCGTAGACTAGATTCCCCTTTTTCTGCTGACCTAAATTCCTAAATTCAGATGGAAAAAAATTTTACTCCATATTTTTGTGGTTCTGACACAATGTGATTAGAGTCATTATTTAAAGTAATTTGAAGCAGTTTTGGGAAGAGATTGGGCAACTTTCTGCCTTTACTCCACTCTCTTGGGTCTGCCTTCTACAATATTATGTCATTTCATTCTTGTCTGATACTTCATGATCCCATTTGGCGTTTTCTTTGGAAAGGATACTGGGAATGTTTGACATTTCCTTCTCCAGATTATTTATGGATAAGAAAACTTGTTGAGGGCCACAAATAGAGGGGAACCTTGAACCCTGTGTGAGGTGTAAGACCCTTTAGTCCAGTAAGGAACCCTGCTGATGTGTCTGGTTTGGCTTCCCATCCCCCCAAGAGTGGCTTTCCTGAGAAGTTGTAGTATGACAATCTGTGTTGTATTTGAAGTGGAGTTATACTAAAGTGGCAAGGAAACATCTGCACACGATAGCAAGTTGTTTATGTGGTCCTGGATGTGCAATATCCTATGGTTGGTGCAGGTGCAATATCGTATAAGCTCCTACACAGTATCCTGCAGTTAGTGCATGTGCAGTACTCCATAGTTAGCACAATATCCTATGGTAATGGAAGTGTATTACATAGACATAGGGTATATAAGATTGAAGGTTTCTTTAAATAAACTTCACTTCTCACCCAAGATAAGAGCTTCTGCTGGTACTGAAGTCCTCTGGACATTGTATCCTATGGTTATATCAGGATTTGGGCTGTTGTCAAAGTCCTCCCATGAGCAGATCTGGACAGAAACTGAGGCAAGCAGAGTTAAGTGACTTATAGCTAGTGAGTTCTGGAGATCAGATATAAAGTCTGGACTATTAGTCTTTCTGACTCCAAGCTTGTCATCTACTGTGTCATCTAACTGACTTTATATTACATTATTTTATATTATTATTGTATTATGCTATCTTGATATATTATATTATCATTTTTTACACAAATTTAAGGTAGGCAGAGAGAAACTAAATGACTTGCTAAAGAATAACACAGGGGGCAGAGCTAAGATGGCGGAAAAGATACACACGATTCTGTGAGTTCCCTTGTTCCCTCAATACCAATTAGTTAAATCAGCCTCAAAAATAATGCTGGACTGATAGAAACCACAAAGACTGGAAGCAAGACTTACCAGCTGAAGAGAAACTGGAGTTTCAAAAGAAAAGGTCGGTTCCCAGGGGAGGAAAAAAAAAAAGAGGCCAGCACTGACGGTTGGGTGCTAGCACATGCGCCAATCGGGCTGGGGAGGGCTCTGGGATCAGAGAAGCCACTGAGATAGAAGAATCTGGCACAGGCTGTTAGCTCTTCTCTGCTTATAAAACAGCAGTTCAGAAGAGAAATCAAGTCACTTTAAAATATAAAGCCAGATACAAGAAGCACCCCAATCTGGAAGTGACCTAACAGATCTCAGCACTGTGGGTGTGGCCAACTTCTGCTGTCCAGGGCTTCACCTGGGAGTAGTTAAGAGCTTGAAAAGCAAGGACACGGCCCAGGGCAACACATAGTGCCTAGCTCAGCTGGAGGCTGTGGAATTCAGCCTCAGAAGTCCAGAGAAGCAGAACCTTTGAAATAGGGACCGTGGTTTCAGGGCAAACACTTCCAGTTTGAGCGCAGGGGCTTTTTATGTCAGCTGCTGACATCCACGCCCCACCAGGACGCATTGTCTGGGCTTTGTGTTGCCTTTACTGTTCAGTCTTAAACCTCAGGGAAGTCGCTAGGACACACAGCCCCCTCAAAGCACAGCTGTGCTAATCACCTCTGAGGCACTTCCAGGGAGGGGGAGGGGAACTCTCTCCAAGAGCTCTCTCTTAGCTCAGGCACAGGAGCTGCTGCATCCATCTGGTCTGGGAGGAAGCTGTTAAAGAAATAAATAAATAAACTTCTTACCCCAGGGACAGACCGCAAAAGATTTTTAAAATATGAGTAAAAAGCCAAGAACTACTACTGATTCCTTCTACACATAGAAAGAACGGGTATCCAACCCCAAGGAAGTTAATAGCAGAGAGTCGGCAGATAACAGCCTAAAGAGGAACCATACCTGCCCCCCATCACATAACTCTCTCCTAGAAGAGACTATTAAAAAGTTAAGAGAATTTGAAGAAAATTCAGGAAAGGAAAAAGAAGCTATGATAGAGAATAACAACGTTCTGAAATTGGAGTTGGAAAAAATAAAGAATTCACAGGAGATGCAGGGAAACAAAATTTGTGAATTAGAAAAGGTTAAAAAATCACAGGAAAGACAGGAAAGTAGGATTTCTGAATTGGAAAAGATAAAAAAGTCTCAAGAAAATAGGATTTCTGAACTGGAAAAAGAAAATAATTCTCTAAAAAAATTAAGGAAATGGAAAAAAATTCAATAGAGCAAAATAATTCATTTAAAACTCAATTGGGCATATACAAAAAGAACTAAAAATTGTGAATGAAGAAAATAACTCCTTAAAAATCAGGATGGAACAAATAGAAATGAATGATTCATTGAGAACCCAGTCAATCAAACAAAAAAAAAATGAAAAGCTAGAGAATAATGTCAAATTCTTACTGTGAAAATCTATAGACCTGGAAAAGAGATCTAGGAGAGATAATCTGCGGATCATTGGACTTCCCAAAAACTATGACCAAAAAAAGAGCCTAGAATCTATTTTACAGGAAATCATCAAAGAGAACTGTCCAGACAGAAGGGAACATAGGCGTTGAAAGAATTCATCAAACTCCTTCTGAAAAAGACCCTAAAAAAAGAACACCACGGAATATTGTGGCTAAGCTGAAGAATTACCACACAAAGGAGAAAATCTTGCAAGCAGCTAGAAAAAAAAAAAAAATTTAAATACCAAGGTTCCATAATAAGGGTCACTCAAGATCTGGCTGCCTCCACATTAAAAGATCTAAGGGCCTGGAAGCTGATATTCCAGAGGGCAAAAGATCAAGGATTGCAACCAAGAATAAACTACCCAGCTAAGTTTAGCATTTTTTTCCATGGAAGAAGATGGTCATTCAATGAAATAGAGGAATTCCATATGTTTCTAAGAAAAAAAAAACAGACTTAAACAAAAAATTTTATCTACATCCACAAGACTGAAGAGAAACAGAAAAAGGTACACAGAACCCTTGAGAACTGTATCTCTGTTGTGGATATATAGAAAGTCCGCATGGATAATTTGATTTTACTGATATAATAAAAAGGGGGGTTTAGTAAAGGGAAAGGGGTAGTATCAGAAAAAGGGGAAGGAGTGACAAAAAGAGGGAAACTACATCCCAGGAAGAGCCATAGAAAATATACCATATCTGAGGGAATTTAGAGAGGGGGAGAAATATTGTGGGAATCTTACTCTCATCAGAAGAGGCTCAAAGAGTAAATAATTGACATATTTGTTTTCAGAGAATTCTCTCTCACCTCATTAAAAGGGGGGAGAGGAAAAGGGAAAAGGAAAAGGGGAATAAGGAAAGGGACTTGGAAGGAGCGGGGAGGGATACTAAAAAAAGGAAGGGCTATGCGTCACAAGTGGGATTTATAAATTAAATATCGGGGAAGGGATTCAGGGTGGTCAAGGGAAAAAGCATAATCTGGGGATAATATGATGTCAAGAAATACAGAATTAGTAATTTTAACTGTAAATGTGAATGGGATGAACGCTCCCATCAAATGGAGACAGATAGCAGACTGGATCAAAAGTCAGAACCCTAAAATATGTTGTTTACAGGAAACACACTTAAAGCATGGAGATACATACAGAGTAAATGTAAAGGCTGGAGAAGAATCTATTATGCTTCAGGGAAAGCCAAAAAAGCAAGGGTAGCTATCCTTATCTCAGATAAAGCAAAAGCAGAAGTTGATCTAATTAAAAGAGATAAGGAAGGAAACTACATACTGCTAAAAGGTAGCATAAATAATGAAGCCATATCAATACTAAACATATATGCACCAAGTGGTATAGCATTTAACTTTCTAAAGGAAAAGTTAAGAGAATTGAAAGAAGAAATAGATAGTAAAACAATAATAGTGGGAGATCTAAACCTTGCACTCTCAGATTTAGACAAATCAAACCACAAAACAAATAAGAAATAAATTAAAAAAGTAAATAGAGCATTAGAAAAACTAGGTATGATAGACCTTTGGAGAAAACTGAATGGTGATAGAAAGGAATATACTTTCTTCTCAGCAGTTCATGGATCCTATACAAAAATTGACCATATATTAAGACATAAAGATCTCAAAATTAAATGTAGGAAGGCAGAAATAATAAATGCCTTCTTTTCAGATCACAATGCAATAAAAGCTACATTAAGTAAGAAGTTAGGGGTAAATAGACCAAAAAGTTACTGGAAAAGGAATAATCTCCTCTTAAAGAATGACTGGGTAAAACAGCAAATTATAGAAACAATTAATAATTTCACCCAAGATAATGACAATGATGAGACATCATACCAAAATCTGTGGGATGCAGCTATAGCGGTAATAAGGGGAAATTTTATATCTTTAGAGGCTTATTTGAACAAAATAGAGAAAGAGAAGATTAACAAATTGGGCCTGCAATTTAAAAAGCTAGAAAAAGACCAAATTAAAAATCCCCAACCAAAAATCAAACTTGAAATACAAAAATTAAAAGGAGAAATCAATAATATTGAAAATAAAAAAAACTATTGAATTAATAAATAAAACCAAGAGTTGGTTTTATGAAAAAGCCAATAAAATAGATAAACCTTTGGTAAATCTGATCAGAAAAAGGAAAGAGGAAAATCAAATTGTTAGTCTTACAAATGAAAAGGGGGATCTTTCCACCAATGAAGAGGAAATTAGAGAAATAATAAGGAGTTACTTTGCCCAACTTTATGCCAATAAATTTGATAACTTAAGTGAAATGGATGACTTCCTCCAAAAATATAGGCTTTGTAGATTAACAGAGGAGGAGATAAATTGCTTAAATAGTCCCATTTCAGAGAAAGAAATAGAACAAGCTATTAATCAACTCCCCAGGAAAAAATCCCCAGGACCAGATGGATTTACATGTAAATTCTACCAAACATTTAAAGAACAATTAGCCCCAATGCTATATAAAGTATTTGAAAAAACAGCTGATGAAGGAGTCCTACCAAACTCCTTTTATCACACAGACATGGTACTGATACCTAAACAAGGTCGATTGAAAACTGAGAAAGAAAATTATAGACCAATTTCCTTAATGAATATTGATGCTAAAATCTTAAATAAGATATTAGCAAAAAGACTTCAGAAAATCATGCCCAGGATAACATACTATGATCAAGTAGTATTTATACCAGGAATACAGTGCTCGTTTAATATTAGGAAAACTATTAGTATAATTGAACATATTAATAATCAAATTAATAAAAACCATATGATCATCTCAATAGACGCAGAAAAATCATTTTACAAAATCCAACATCCATTCCTACTAAAAACACTTGAGAGTATAGGAATAAATGGATTATTCCTTAGAATAATCAGGAGCACATATTTAAGACCGTCAGTAAGCATAATATGCAATAGAAATAAACTGGAACCTTTCCCAGTAAGATCAGGAGTGAAACAAGGTTGCCCACTATCACCATTACAATTCAATATAGTACTAAAAAAGCTACCCTTGGCAATAAGAGCCGAGAAAGAGATTCAAGGAATGAGAGTAGGAAATGAGGAAATCAAACTATCACTCTTTGCAGATGACATGATGGTATACTTAGAGAACCCCAAAGACTCTGCTAAAAAGCTATTAGAAATAATTCAGAATTTCAGCAAAGTTGCTGGATACAAAATAAATCCACATAAATCCTCAGCATTTTTATATATCACCAACAAAATGCAATAGCAAGAGATACAAAGAGAAATTCCATTCCAAACAAATGTTGAGAGTATAAAGTATTTGGGAATCCATCTACGAAAGAATAGTCAGGAATTACATGAGAAAAATAACTAAACGCTTGCCACAAAAATAAAGTCAGTTTTAAATAATTGGAAAGACATTCAGTGCTCTTGGGTAGGCCGAGCGAATATAATAAAGATGACAATACTCCCCAAGCTAATCTATTTATTTAGTGCTATACCAATAAGACTCCCAAGAAACTATTTTAATGACCTAGAAAAAATAACAGCAAAATTTATATGGAAGAATAAAAGGTCAAGAATTGCAAGGGAACTAATGAAAAAAAACTCAGAGGAAGGTGGTCTAAGTGTACCTGATCTAAAGCTATATTATATAGCAGCAGTCACTAAAACCATTTGGTATTAGCTAAGAAATAGACTGGTCGATCAGTGGAACAGATTAGATACAAAGGACAAAACAGGGTACATCTATAGCAATCTAATCTTTGACAAACCCAAAGATACCAACATTAGGGATAAAAATTCATTATTTGGAAAAAAACTTTGGGAAAACTGGAAATTAGTATGGCAGAAATTAGATATGGATCCACACTTAACACCATATACCAAGATAAGATCAAAATGGGTCCATGACTTTGGCATAAAGAATGAGATCATAAATAGATTAGAGGAACAGAGAATAGTCTACCTCTCAGACCTGTGGAGGAGGAAGGAATTTATGACCAGAGGAGAACTAGAGATCATTATCGATTAGAAAATAGAAGATTTTGATTACATCAAACTAAAAAGTTTCTGTACAAACAATACTAATGCAAACAAGATTAGAAGGGAAGTAACAAATTGGGAAAATATTTTTAAAGTTAAAGATTCTGACAAAGGTCTCATTTCCAAAATATATAGAGAACTGACCCTAATTTATAAGAAATCAAATCATTCTCCAATTGATAAATGGTCAAAGGATATGAACAGACAATTCTCAGATGATGAAATTGAAAACATATCCACTCATATGAAAAAGTGTTCCAAATCACTACTGATCAGAGAAATGCAAATTAAGACAACTCTGAGATACCACTACACACCTGTCAGATTGGCTAAGATGACAAGAACAAATAATGATGAACGTTGGAGGGGATGTGGGAAAACTGGGACACTGATACATTGCTGGTGGAGTTATGAAAAAATCTAGCCATTCTGGAGAGCAATCTGGAACTATGCCCAAAAAGTTATCAAACTGTGCATACCCTTTGATCCAGCATTGCTGCTATTCGGCTTATATCCCAAAGAAATACTAAGAAGGGGAAAGGGACATGTATGTGCTAAAATGTTTGTGGCAGCTCTTTTTGTAGTGGCTAGAAACTGGAAGATGAATGGATGTCCATCAGTTGGAGAATGGTTGGGTAAATTATGGTATATGAATGTTATGGAATATTATTGTTCTGTAATAAATGACCAACAGGAGGAATACAGATAGCCTTGGAGAGACATCAACTGATGCTGAGTGAAATGAGCAGAACTAGGAGATCATTATACACTTCAGCAATGATACTGTATCAGGATGTATTCTGATGGAAGTGGATATCTTCAACATAGAGAAGAGCTAATCCAATTCCAATTGATCAATGATGGACAGAAATAACTACACCCAGAGAAGGAACACTGGGAAGTGAAGGTAAATTGTTAGCACTACTGTCTATCTACCCAGGTTTCTTATACCTTCGGAATCTAATACTTAATGTGCAACAAGAAAATGGTATTTACACACATATATTGTATCTAGGTTATATTGTAACATATGTAAAATGTATGGGATTGCCTGTCATCAAGGGGAGGGAGTAGAGGGAGGGAGGGGATAATTTGGAAAAATGAATACAAGGGATAATATTATAAAAAAATTACTCATGCATATATACTGTGAAAAAAAAGTATATAAAAAAAGAATAACACAGATAATGAAAACTTGAGGTAATATTCAAACAAGTTTAATTGGCTCCAAAATCAGTATTCTATACTGTGACTCCATAACAAAGGACAATTACAGAATTATGAACTAACCTGTGAAATAGATATGGCATAATCAGTTGATGTTCTACAACTCCTGGCCTTATTTTGGATATAGCTACTGGTATGTCTTTTATAATAGTAGTACATAATGAAGTCTTCTCAAATGACATGGGTATATAAGAACAATTTATTCCATGTAATGGAGGCACCTTGGATAAGATCTAGTAGAGCAGTTAGAACTTGGTCAGGCACTGAATACCCAAGGTCATCCACTGCATCCTAGGTCACTGCCAGTCTTCCTGACTTTTGTCTTACCATTTCACTCTTATGACTTTGGAAGCAAGGATGAAGTTGATGATTTTGTGTGGCTCTGTTTCACTTAAATCCAACTCACTCACCAATCAAGACATCACTCTACATATCATGATGCCATTGGTCCTCTTCAGAAATGAAGGATGAACAACAATATAGCACATTAAAGTGTCACCCTCATAATGCCCCATGTGATATACAGATGAGAAGTCTTTGGTACAAAGAAGGTTAGGGGCTTTTCTGATGTCACATTTCTAACAAAAGTCAGAACTAAAAATTAAACTTAGTTTTTGTGATCCCAAGTTCAGCACTTGATTCACTAGGCTTATTATCTTTCATTTAAGGTATGCCAAATAAAATAAAAACACAAAACAAAACAAAACAGGCAGCTAGGTATGAGTATGAGGCTTAGATTCAATAAAACTCATCTTCACCATTTAAAATCCAGCTTCTGACACCAATTATTTGTGTGACCTTGGCAGGTCACTTAACACTGTTTCAGATCCTCATCTGTAATATGAATTGGAGAAGGAAATGACAAATCACTCTATTCTCTTTACCAATAAATTTCCAAATGGGGTCAACAGAGTTGGACAGGACTGAAAAAATAATTTAACAAGGAATATATTTCATCACTCAAATACGAAAAAGTGTTTATGGGTAGATACACACAGGTTGACTGAATTTTTAATTTTTCAAATGACTATAAATATATCATGTAGATGATAGAATTAAAATCTCTTCTCATATCACAGGAAGGTGAAGATTGACTAAAACAAAATAACATGTTAATCCTTAGAGACACAGAAAATAAACATAGTTTGCAGAAAATAATGAAAGGTGAATGGGGAAAATTTAATTGCCAAACAACAGTAATCAAAATATTACCAAGTATAAAAGGATGAAGTAGCACAGCATTCAATCAAAATTATTTTGACTTTGTAAATATGGGTTTTGTTTGTTTTACTCACATTTTATTCTTTTACTCTCTATGCTTGGATAAGCTATGTAATTTGTTTTCATTATCTTATTAGGTGATTATTACTAAGACCTGTCTTGAGTTGAAAATTTATTGTTAATGAGATCTTAGTGTCACCTCACCTTCACCACAAATCAGTATGCAGAGTTCAGAGAGGTTAAGGAGGTTAAAGCTATTTTTTTAAGGGTGAGTTAGCTTTATAACATACTATAAGGTTTATACCAATTCAATATTTGAGACGGTTTATGACCCTGATGTTTACAGAATCAATATATGATAAGATGAAAAAATTCCCATAGGAAATATTCATTCAAGTAGGTATCATTTGGCAATAAATTTTGAAAATTAAAAAAGTGTATGATATCAGACACCAGATAAATATAGTTTTTCCTTTTCCTCTTTCCTTACTTTTATGCATTTTGATTAAATTGCTTTAGGTATGTTTTCCCAATATGCTTTAAAATATATTTTCTGTGTTTTATTTCCATATCAAACTCAATTAGGTATATATCACTAAATATGAAAAATACTGCTTTTTCATGAATATTTTCCTTTTACCATGAAAATATTGTGATATTTATTTTTTTGTTTTCTTCTATTTAACTTGAAGTGCTTATTCAGAAATATGCTGCTATATAAATATGTGTATCTTATTTATTGAAACATTTTATTAGTTTTTGTCCCTAAATATGTTGCATTGATTGCTTTGTGGATGACAACTGGTGCATTTTAAGTTTATATGTAATAATTTAAAGATATGTAAGTAACATTTATGAGAAAAGTATAATTATCCTTACCCTTCAGATCTAAATGATCTAGGACTCACAATGGTTCAAAGTCAAAATGTAAACCATGGATTATTTCTTTTAGACTTTTACTCTTTCCATAGATCTGTCTTGTATGGTCCTTATAAAAACTTCTTGATGAGGGTAAAATGGAAGCATGTATAAACTGACTTGAAACTTAACATTAAAAATGAAAACAAACAAAGCAAAACAAAACAAACCTAAGATCTAGGCAACTAGTCCCAAAACTTCTCAGAAAACAGTTGGAGAAAAAATAAAAGCAGTGTCAGATTTCATATTCTCAGGTTCAAAGATCACTGCAGATTATGACTGCAAACATGAAATTAAAAGACACTTGAGCCTTGGAAGGAAACCTATGGCAAATTTGGACAGCATAGTAAAAACAGAGACATTGCCTAATAAAGGTCTTTATTGTCAAAACTATGTTTTTTTCCATTTACAATGGCTATAAGAGTTAGACTATAAAACTATTCTGAGTTCCACAGAATCAATGATTCCAACATTGTGATGCTGGAGAAGACTTTAGAGAATGCTTTAGATAGCAAAGAATTCAAATTAATCAATACTTAATTCAAACTATTCAGTGGAAGGTCAAATACTGAAGCTGAAGATTAAATACTTTGGTCACATAATGAGCACTAATTAGAAATGGCCCTGATGTTGAAGAAAAAATTGAAGGCAAAATGCTGGAACTTTGTCTTCTAGAAATCAGCCGAGTCAGGATAATCAAAAGTCTTTATTCTTGGTCTTTTTTGGTTTTGGTCAGGGGATTAGATCTAGCAAGCTCCACACCTCCTTCCTCTCTCTCTATGGACAGGAGAATGCCTCAATTTCCTCCTCCTACTCCACCCACTCATGTCACTTCACCTTCTTTGTCCACACCCACTGATCCAGCCAGCACAGAATAGTTGGGGAAGGTCATCCTTCAAACATGTTAACAGTCAATTGTCCAATTGGCAATTAGTCTCAACTGCTACATTATCCAAGTACATTTGCTCAGTTCTAGCCCTTTACATCAAAAGGAAAAAGACGAGAGGATAGACAGTGTCATGGAAGCAATGAACATGAACTTGGACAGACTTTGGGAAATAGCAAAGGATAGAAAGGCCATGGATGTATAGTACATGGGGTTATAAGAATCAGATATAACTGAACAACAACAAAACAGAGACTTCTCTTTTCATGTCCATTAGAAGTAATATAAATAATTATTTTTTTTTTTTTTTTATTTACCTTTGTTTTAAAAGAGGAATGAATTGGACATAGCTGAGGCAAAGTTATCAGCTTACTCTCTCTTTTAGAGTTTTTGAAGTCCAATGACAGGACAAAAGTCAAGATCATGGGTAATGGCACTTCATGTAGTGGGCGACTTTGATGTCTTTGACATCTGACCAAGCTCTAAGAGCTCCACAGCACTTGCTTTAACTGCCTTCTCAGCCATTGGAATAAATTGTCTATAGTTGACTATTCCACCTGGGGAAGTCTTCAGAAGCTTGGGGTAGATACCTCCCTAACCCACTGATGGGTTTGAAACCTGTTGATCATCCTGCTTGTCAAGGATGGTTTTACTGAGGTATGGCCATTGTGCTTAGAGCCACAGATGAGTATTGGGTGATAGGTGGAAACTAAAGATAGATGAAAATGCACCAGAGAGGATTAGTTCTCCCTGAACATCCCATATACCCCACTATATATAGAATATGTATATATTCTATATCAAAGACTATATTTGGAAATTAAAGTGATATAAAAGCAAAAAATTCAAGTCAGATATGACTTGCTCAACACCCAGAACTTTTGATGGAAGAAAAAAAAATATTACCAATTCAGACTGGTAGAAATTGGTTGTCAGATAGTGAAAGCAGTGAACTCATAGAAATCCCAATGTTGAAATTTCCTCCACTTAGTCAGCAATTAATTTATTATTTACACTCTTAGAAAACTGTCTAGGAAATGAAAATAAATACAATTAAGAAAAAAAATCCAATAATTCCAATAAAGGAAATAGAAAGAACAAAAAACACAAAAATTTATATAGTGCAATTATACCAAAACCAATTATACCAAACCAAGTTTGGTCCTAGAGAAGAGAAAATGAACTTTTTTTTTTTCTCTTTTCTTCCTTGCAGAGGTCAAAGAAACTGTTTGAAATAATGTTTTTTCAACTTTAATGTGTTGGTAAAGTCTTCTAGTTTGTTTTCTTTCTTTTGTTAAGCTATATTGAAAGGGATGGCATTGTCAGGGGAGTGCTGAAGGGAGTTATGTATGGTACTTGAATCCAGGAATACCTGACTTTGAGGCTTTCAATTTCTGATTATCTATTATTCTGAATCATTTTGTTTGAAAACATTGTTCTTCCTAAATGAGGACTTGTAGTGAATTTGTAGATGCACAAAAGAGAGCTTATGAATCCATCAAATTGCACACATTGTAAAGGTGTGGATAGACTATGATATGATATGAATAAATTACCCATAATGATGAAATTATGAAGCCATTTAGGTATAGCTTCTTTCAATGGATCTGAGAGTCTCTTAAAGGCTGAGAACATGCATTATATGCTTGGGCAAATGATTTTATATCTTTAAGACTCATTTCTTTTGCCTGTATGAGTTAAACTAGATTATCATTAACATTTAAGGTCGAAATGTTACAAGCCTATGAATCTGTCTTTCTATCTTTTTTTTTGTAAATGAAACAGATTAGTGCAAACCAAACACAAATGAAACAGATTAGTGCAAAACAAACAACCAAACAAATGAATGGATGAAATCAGGAACCATTATGCATTCATTCAATTCATAGGCATTTATTTAGCAGATACTTTATACCAGATATCATTGAACACCAACTATAAATTGAAGTGAAGATATAGTATCAGAGTCAAGTTTGAAGGCCAGGTCTTCTGAATCTAAGTCCAATGTACCATGCTGATTCTCTCATATAAATACTACTTAAGTTCTCAACTGAGGCCTATCATCACTTTACAAACAATTGTAATAGAATAGCTAACACTTGAGATGGAGATTTTATATTCATGATCATATTGTATGATAGTTAAAAGTAGTTGGATTTGAGGTAGGTAAAGTAAAGTAGGTAGCCCTACTTTACATATGAGGAAACATAGATTAACATGTTCGTTTATTTGCTTTTCTCACAAAAGAGTTAAAGAAAGTAAAGTGGAAATAGAAAAGAATAGCAAACATAGGAAACAGCAATAATTGAAAAAAAATAGTCAATTATTGTAATGTTCTGTTGTCTCCTGAAACTGCCAATTGCTCTCTGGTCTAGAGGAGAGACTTCTTCCTCTGGAGAGCTGCCTCAAGTC
This sequence comes from Sminthopsis crassicaudata, assembly GCF_048593235.1. Classification (NCBI taxonomy): domain Eukaryota; kingdom Metazoa; phylum Chordata; class Mammalia; order Dasyuromorphia; family Dasyuridae; genus Sminthopsis; species Sminthopsis crassicaudata. The sequence goes on along the minus strand of NC_133617.1, from coordinate 568,675,710 downwards.
TGGCCCAGACAAGACTCTCCATCTCTCCAGTGCTGCCCTCTTTTATTCTCCCAGAGAATGGGCGTGGATAACGCAAGGGCTTCTGGGAAAAATTACTTCGACCAATGAACTTGCTCCTCCTAAGCATGTAAGCTCCTCCCCAAGAGTTCACAGAAGTAAAACTCCTAGTACAGGCCGGAACTAGAGAATTGTTAAGTACCAACTTAGCACTTAGTAAGAACCTAATATCTCATTATCTCATTAGCACTTAGTAAGAACCTAACAAATTGTTACTGTCTGTAGAGCAGGAGAATATGAACTTTGGCAGATGTAAAACTTAGGAAAAATGCATGGTCCCTTTCCTCCTTATGACAACTTTTATTTTTATTTATTTTTTTAATTTTAAATTATTTCAGATTCTTTGTGAGCAGGGTTTTCTTATCAAAGTTACTAGAGTGGTTTGTCATTTCATTCTCAAGTTTATTTTACAGATGAAGAATTGAGGTAAATTGATTTGTCCAGGGTCACTTAGCTAGTAAATATCTGACGCTAGATCTGAATTCAGGAAGATGACTCTTTCTGAGTCTAGGCTCTCCACTCTGTCCACTGAATTGAAGCTGCCCCACCACTCAGGATAACAATTGACAACTTTACTGTCTAGGAAAAGACAGAAATTCAAGCACATGAAGTCAAGAGGTATAGCAGTTTCTATCTATGTACTGAAAATATTTACCTATGTGAGGCAGTTTTATCCAGCTCAATAAGAACTTAAGTCAACACTTTATTGGAACATAGTAAAATTATATTTATCATATTGCTCTTGAGTAATTAGAAAAATTGTTCTTAATGCATTCTGTTTTGAATAAGTGTACAGTTAATATACTTGAGATTTTCATTCAAAATCATTAAAATGTTACAAACTGGGTTTTTGTTTAAATAATAAAAATCTCAAGTAAGTGGAAAACTTATTATTCAGAATATTCCAGTCCTCTATGATTACAGATATTTAAAAGATGACTTTACTTTTCCTTATATGATAAATTAAACTGAGCAGTATTAAGTGATAGCAATATGAAAGAGTTATATAACAGGCTAACTCTTAAAGAGTTCACATGAACTTTTTCATATTGTTTTTAAAATCTGAGTTGGAGAAAAGATGAACACAAACAACTTGATACATGGCAACATGAGATAAGTAAGGTAAGTGACTTGTTAAATGTGTGGTATCAGGAAGATGGAAGAGTCAAAACTTACTCTTAGGCAGCAAACTTGAATGATTAGAAGGATTGGTGGTACCATTAACACAAATAAATGATTGTGGAGGCAGTAAGTTTTGAAAGGAAAATTATGACTTCAGTTTTGAAAATGCTGAAATTGAAGTCTTATCAAAATATAAAGGCAGTTGGAAATGTGAAACAAACTCTGGAGAGAGATTTGGAGGTCTTTATGGAATGACACTTAAGTTATGAAATTATATGATATAGTACAGGAAAAAAAGGGAACTTTAAAGGCTTGAAGACAGAAAGAAAAAATAAGGATCTCCAGCAAAAGATAAAGAAAAAAAGGGTCTGAGAAGTGGAAGAATCATGAGTGTACTAAGTCATGGAAGTCAAAGAATTAGAAATCATCAAGGAGGTCAGATAACTACAATTTCAAATGCTATCGAAAGGTCAAGGAAGATGAGAACAAAAGAAAAAAATAGTTTAAAATTTAGTTACTCTCTAGGGTCACATGATCTGGGGGAGAATTTTTAACACTAGCATTGAGAACAAGATATAATTTTAAGAGCCTAAAGAATGGGTAAAATATCAAAGAGTTGATAAGAATTTTTAAAGGTAAAAAAGAGGAGCTATAATAAAATATTAATAGTCACCATTGAGGAATTCTCTCATTCTCCCAGGAAAAGCATATTTGTGGGAGGATGGAAAGGGATATCCAATGACTGTGTGTCAAAAACAGGAGACCAAACTGAAGGTCAAGAAATTTATTTAACATGCTAAGAAATTTATTTTAACTAATAGCTAACTCAACGTCTTGGGGTACTAGTTTGGTTTCTTTAAACTTCCAAGCCCTTTTTGTGTACACAACCAATTATCAACATTCCAAGTCATCTTAGAATACAAAAGTAAAGATTATCATATCACAGAGATAGGGAAAGATGGGATCAGACAAGTGATTAAAAACAGTATTTATCAAAATATAAAAAGATTCTCTTTTCAAAGACAAGAAATAAGGGAAGGAGACTAAATACTTTTGCATTTGTGAAAAGTAATCTATTTAGATAAAATTTCAGGGTCTAATCTTATCCAAGTACAGGAAGTAGTTGTTGCAACAAAGGATGGGACCATTTGTTTTTCTATGTCCTTTCATAATATTAAAGGAAGTAGTGGTGAGGAAATACTTCCTAATATTATCCCATCAAGCGTTTGTCAGACTTGTGTATTGTTAATCCATTAAGATTTAAAGAATTTATTCTGTTTTATTTTTCTCCATACCACATTTTTAGTGACAGCAAAATAATAGATAATAATAATAAATTAAAAAAAATAAACAAAACAATTTGGAAACAAAGATGGACCCAAACAACTAGAGATGACTAAACAATTGGTGGCATAGGAATGGAATGAAATTTTATTCTTGTATGCTAAATAACAAACATAAGAAATTTAAAAACATGATAAAACTTGTGTTAAGTAATGCAGAGGGGAAAAAATCATAACAAATTAATTGGCACAATGACCATAATAATGTCCAAAATGACACTGAGAAAACAGTTACATTTCAATGAACTGAAATAATTTCAGTCCCAGAAAATTGATGAAGAAACACTTCTCAATGGAGAAGTGAAGACTACATATAAACATGTAATATACATTCTGAAATATAGTAGGTATGTCACTTGGTTCTGCTTAATTTTTTTTTTCTTTGTTAAAAAGAAAGATTCAGATGGATAGAAGGATTTCAGGGGAAATGACTGGTGTAAAAACTAAAGCCAATAATAGATCTATAAATATAAAAAAAAGAGTTAGCATTAAGTCAAAAGAAAAATGTAATGAAATGAAAGTATGGGATGGTATCTTTTTAAGCAGTTAGATGCAGAAGAAATTTTTTGCTGTATTTTGTTTTTAGTATAGTTGTATTTGATCATGTTTATAGATGAGAGGGAAAGTTTAAAGATATTTGAATATCTAGGGGGATGACAGTAAGATTAGCAATAAGGAAATCATTTAAAGGTGGGATGCAAGTGGTGGGATTAAGTCTGCTAAAGAGGAGGCTTATTTCTTTGATATTTGATAAAAGGAAGAGGAAACAGGTAAGTAAAATGAACAATCTATGTAAGAATTTGGTGGGGGATTTTAGTATTAGAAGACTAATCTCAATATAGTAATGGGAAGGTTCAGCTGTCCAGTCTAAAAGAAGAATCAGTCTAGAGAAAAGGAAAAAAAGATGGGGAATACTACTTATTGGAAAATAAAAGTCTTCAAATCAAATGAATAAAACCATTACTTTGTACCCATTTGGGCTCATATAAGAGCATATAATATAGCACGACATAAAATAATAGTTGAGGCTCATATAATGAGAATAAAACATTTAAAAATCAAATAAACCAAAGTGATCAGGGAGCAGTTGGAAAGAAGACTGATCATAGGATCAAGATTGAGTAGAGAAAAAAAGTAAATCTTAAACAAGTAGCCCAGAAAATAGTAAACAATTTGGAGAGCTGAATGCCATGGCAAGAGTAAAATACATTGAATAAGTAAGGATGAGAAGATAAGGAAGAACAAAATAATTGCTGAGAGATCAACGATTGTGATTTTGAAGATAGTAAAAGGAAGGGAGGGGAGAGGAACAGACAAAGGGAAGGAGGGAAGGAAGAAGGAAGAGCAAGTTATCTTTTCTCTATGCATACTCAACATCTGCTCAGCAATTCCTGAATCATCAGTTCTATCCTGAATCATCAGACTATCTTTCTTTTTGTTTCTTTTCCTCACTAAGCAACCATAAAACAGATAGGTTTAGGTAACAATCTTATGACTTTGGGAAATTCAGAAGTCTCATTAGAAATTCCAACAGAAACTTTCCCAGAAGTCCATATATTTGGGATGAAGATAACCTCATTAAATATCCCCTTCCCTCTCTCATGAGCAATATTATGTCTCTTTATTCAGTGGCATTCAACTAACTCAACATTGTATTTTAAGATACCAAAAACTGCAATCTATAAGTATGTCTATGGGGAAGACACTGTACCTCCAATCTTTTCTAGAACAATGATTTAACAGTGGCTTATTTGTAGGTAGGTAGTGGTCAACTATATTTTTTAATGTTCTAGTTAATGTTGTGGACTACTTTGTAAGAATTTTTTTTTCCTTTTCATTTTTTAATTTAATTGCCTGGAAGCTATTTTCCTGTTGTGTACAGGAGGATATGACATTATAAAAGAGTAGAAGGTGATTTTGCTGATGCTTGTTAAAATTCTTGAAAGAACTAAGTTTAAGTGACCACTTCATTTACAGCCCTCTGGCAGTTATGTCAAAAACAAATAGAAATGAAACTCTGGGGATCACATGCTCACTTAGAAAGGTACCAATTAGCATAGACAGATATTTTAAAATATTGTTAAACATTTTCCAATTACATTTTTATCTGCTCCTCCTTGCACTAGGGGATTTTGCAGGATGTTCTTCAGTCTATGGAACAGAGAGATTAGTTCATACATACTCTCTGTGTTTGTTAGTAAGGCACGCAAAGGACTGAAGCTCTAGAGCTGGAAAGTACAAGTGTGGTGGAAATACTTTATTATTTAACAATATTGTTTGAACCTAGTTTTATGTGGTTGAGTGCTTATTTTGGATGTATCCTTGTCTCAAATCAATCCAAAACATTTCCAGATTATCTTGTCCAAATCCTTTATTTTAAAACTGAAGAAACTGAGGTCTGGAGAAGTCAGGTGATGGCTTGTATTAGATAGATTTGATTTGATTTTTATTTACTTTAAAAATTTTTATTTTTCCCAATTACATGAAAAAAACATTTTTTGGTTATACATGTACATTCATTTTTTTTTTTACATATTTCCTTATGAAACATGTTGAGAGAGAAAAATCAGAATAAAAGGGAAAATCCACTGGAAGAAAAAAACAAACAGAAAAAAATGTGACCATAACATGTTGATTTATATCTATTTTAATATAACATTTGTATTATGTTCAATCCAAAGTTTATTGAGATTTCCTTGGATCACTGAAACACTGAGAAGAACCAAGTCTATCAAAAATGATCATCAAACAAACTTGCTGTTGCTATGTAGTATGTTTTCTTGATTCTGCTTGTTTCACACAGCATCAGTTCATGCAAATATTTCCATGTCTTTCTAAATCAGCCTGTTCATCATTTTTTACAGAACTATGATATTCCATTACTTTCATAACTTATTCAGTCATTCTCCAATTGTTGGGCATTTATTTACTTTCCAATTTTTTGCTACCACAAAAAAGAGCTATCAGCTAGATTTTGAACCTAGGTCTTCTCTTTGGTCTCACCATCTAACGCTTTCAATTAAGCTATAGTATCTGATCCTTCTAGAGAAAACAGAATGTCAGAGATTTTTCCATGTATAACTAAGACAATCTAAAATATATGAAAGAGAGTGTTCTAGACATTGTGGTTGTGGGTTAATAGTGTTTTCAAAGCTTAGACTATTTTAGTAGGTTTTCTAAAGTGACATAAGCTCTTTTTGGTCAGTCTTCAGTTTTTTACACATTCACAAGATATCAGAGTTGTGGAAATAATTTCAGAAATTGTCTAGTTCAATTTGATCTGACTTTCTCCATCTACCTCCATAAGTAGTTATCCAAATCTGTGAGAAAAAAACATGCTTCCTATATGGGTTTGTTCAATTGTTAAGAAAACTTTTTTTTTTTTTTTTACTAACTCAAACCTGAAACATGTTAACAACAAAATTGGCATTCATTGGCAATACTCATACTTCCCCACCCAGGGACCAAGAATAAAATACTTAATTCCCTTTCATCATAAGAACCCTTCAAATACACTATAATTATACCCCACTTCCCAGTTAATCTTCTCCAGGTTGATCCTGACAAGACAGAATGTTTGGATTCTTTACCATTCTGGTTACTAATCCCAGAAAGTACTCCTATTAATAAAATTTAATTTAATTAAAAAAAAAAATATATATATATATATATGTATATACATATATATACACACATACATATATACACACACACACATATATATATATATATATATATATATATATATATATATATATATATATAAATATATATATTTAGAGATGGGAAGAAAACTTGGAAACCATCTAGCTTCAATTCCTTCATTTTTTTCAGTTAAGGAAACTAAGAGAGATTGAGACTTCCCCGGGGCCAAAAAATACTAAGACTTCTTGAGATATCCAGTGCCCTGTGCTTTCCTGCTTTCCATGTCAATGAAAGTACCATGCTATCTTCTAAATTTGCAAAGATAACAAAACAAAACAACAATAAAAGTTACTTTGTGGAGTTTGTTCATATTTGGGGCATATAGCATTCACAAATAAATATAATAAATGATAATTTTCAGAGTTAGACAAAACTGACAGGGAATCAGGAAGAATTATGGGAAATAACACTGAAAGTATGCTTTGAAAGAAGAAAAGAATTTTGAGAGGTAGATAAGAAGAGGAAATCCAGGGGATTTCCCATGGGAAAAGAGGTGTATGAATATGCTGTGGCAGGGAGATTAGAGATGGAATATTGATTTCAAGAAATAGCAAGTAGCCCATTTGAGATGGAAGATAGAGTTTATGTAGGGAAGTTATATATAATAACAAGGCTAAACTTTCAGGCTGAACATTATTCTAGAGGCAATAATAAGTTACTGGATATTTTTGAACAACAGAATGACATGATTGAACTTGCATCTTAGGAGAATTATTTTGGTACAGAATGGATTAGAGAGAAGATAGGCTGGAAACACAGTCTTTCCTAAAATGAAATGCCCAGTTGACTACAATAATTGAGAAATAGTTTCAGCAAAGTATACAGAAGGACTATTGCTTCTCTCGTTCTGTATGTTATGTTTCTATTAATTCAGCATAGGATTATAACTGAAATATCTAGATTCATCACTTTCTAGTGGTTATACAATTAAATATGTAACAATGAATATTAACATTTGAATTTAAATATATGTATATATATATATGCAGGCTAGTTACATTCGCAAAAGATAAAATGTGCCAATGACTTTTTAAGAACTTACAATTCTATTGCATTTAGCCATGATACCACTTCTCAATTCAATAAACAAGAGAAAACAAAATGGAACTAGAAAAATCTATAAAAGACATCAACCCTTCAAAATTGAGAGAGTGCTCTTATTGCAAAATGTTGTTAAAAGTACAAGCTAAAATTGAAGGAAAAAATGTATCTATGCTTTCACTGCAGCCAAATCAATATTAAAAGATTTGTTCTGTTAGAACTCTGCCTTAGAATAGAAACAATAGAATTTCTTTGGTTTGTATTGCTGAAAGATTGACAGCTCATTTTATTTGTAAACCAGATTTATCTTTGTGATGGTTTATCAGCTCATCAGCTTAACTCAGCCAGCCAAATAATAGCCAACACTTATGGCAATAGGAAAGTACAGTGGAAAAAAAAAAGTTATCTGTTTTCTAAGATCCCATAGCAGTTTGGGTACAATTCTTTCCTGATTTTTACCATATATCCTTCCTGATATAAGTTATTTATGTACTTTTCCATTTTGTTATACTAAACATAAACTAACATGCTACTTTGCATATAATATTTTAAAAATATCTATACATTGAAATTTACTTCACACATCTATGTTGCTCATAGCTAATTGTTTGTTATGCAGTGAATTGACATATGCCAGATAGTTGGTATTATAATAGAGTCCTCATATTGCCCCTGCCCCTCCCTGCATTTTCAGTTACTATTAACCACACTTAAAAGGTTACAAGGGAATACTACCAGCCATATATAATTCATCACTAAGAGTTCCATGTTTGACTGCTGAGGTAGAAGAACTTAGAAGTTAAGGGGAACTTTTAAAAAATAAGAGACAGTTTGTAGCTAACAGTTTCTTTGCTGTAGGTCGCAAAGGGAACACATTTCTGGCTACTTAAGCATATGGTACTTTTTTTTCTGGTAACATTGTTCTAGTTCTGCAATTTTATTTCTTCCATAATTTTGGTTCAAATGATTTTTAGTCATTTAATAACCTTGGGGAATTTTTTTTTTTTTTTTTTTTTTGGTCAGAGGTTTGAGTTTTAATGGCAGGAAACACATAAGATCATTAATATAACTGAGAAATTGGGCAGCTAGGTGGTGCAGTGGATTGAGTACCAGTCCTTAAGTCAGAAGGATCTGATTTCAAATATGGTCTTAAACACTTAACACTTCCTAGCTGTGTGATCCTGGACAAGTCACTTAACCCCAATTGCCTCAGCAAAAAAAAACCTTGAGAAATTTAGAAAACTTAATTAATTGTATAGTATCCCATCTAATTACATGCTGCAATGTGGATATTTGTCTTGTTGATGTTTTGGGTTTTTGTTTTGTTTTGTTTTGTTTTGCCTAGTGTGTGCTTCCCATATGGAAGTTTACATCTTATTTTCTACTAAGAAATTTACTGAGAAGGCTTTGTGAAATTTTGGGAAGCAAAACTATCTGTACAATGTCAACTGCAAATAAAATTATTTGGTGAATCTATCAATCAGGAGTCCTATTTGGACTCTGCATAGGGGGTCCTCCATGACAATGATGAACAACTTAAGTGAGCACATATCTCTTTGTTTTATACCTTAATGATAATACAATTTTTTTTGTATCTTTGTAGAATCTTTGCATCTTTGTAGTTCTCTCTATCAGAGGATATTGTATAATTTAATGTGTCTGTGAGAGATAATTGGACCATAGATTTAGAGCAAGAAAGATCTTAGAGATCATCTAATCCAACCCTTTCAACTTACAAATTAGTAACTGGACATTTCATTAGGTTACATGATCTGCCAAAAGACAGATATCAAATGAGTAGCAGATCCAAGATTTGAACTCAGGCCTTCAGACCACAAATACATTATACTTGCTATTGCACCACAATCCTTCTCTAAATTTTCTCTGGCTATATTTTGTTCTGAGTTAAATGATTTTATAAAATAAACATATAATAGATATAGGAGGATCTTTTATTTTCTAAGTATCCCAGTCTCCTGAAATACAATAAAGATTTCCACTATGGAAGACACTCGTGAAAACATGTCTGTTTTAGTTACTTGAATCATTATGAAGAATATTCTCATGCTGACTTTCTAGAGATGGAAAAGAAGGCACATGCATTATTTAGCCGAAGATACTTTTGGGGATATTTTTTCAAATTTTTTTTTTTTGTAAAAGCACCATATTTATATATTCTATTTCTCAGAATCTTGCTTTTTATGAGAGTCTGAAAATTGATTTCTAAGTAACTTCAAAATTGAGTCACTTGATATATATCATCTGATTTCATCTTCTTAAGTACCTTTATCATTTCACATCTATTCTGAAAAGATAGAGTGTAACAGTTTCACTTTAGTGCTATTGAAAATATATCACTACAGAAAGTTAACAAGTCTGTTTCATTTTGTATATGCTTGTTGAACACCATTCACTTTCATTAAAAAATATTCTTGGGATGTCTATATTTTCTTTCATAATGTGAGGGGTGTAATATGTGTTCAGGGAAGATTAGTACATCTGTTCTTAGGGTGTGCTAAATCCTTTTTAGGGTTGCTTTGCACTTTTGCTTTCCACCTGATTCACTTAACTCTTTCTTGGGGCACCCAACTTTCACTTGTATCATGTTCAATTTGATCACACCCCACTAAACCATTTGGGCAGATGGGCTACACTAGATTCAGAATAGCTGAGAGGTCTCAAACCCTTCCATGAGTTGATGATTATATACTCAGTGTGGCCTGTTAGGCTGAGATGCAGCAAAATATCAATCAATCAATCAATTTTTGCAGGCTGTGCTAATTTTGACCTAAGAAGGCCAGAGGTTTTCCTCCATCCATATATGAAACCATTGAGTACAGCAAATGGAAAAATTTTGAAAGCTGTGATGAGATCACTTACTTTGGTAGTATATTTTCCCAGTGAAATAGTTATTAATAATCCATTTTTAATATTAGGATCCAGGGTTTTATCTTTTTTTTTAATTTGCTTTCTCATTCAAAGGTAGGTCAGTCAGCCTTGAAAGGGCAAGGCTAAGGATGAGACTGACTTAACCCTCATAAAATATTCTCAATATTGGGTGCAACCCCAATGAATGAGAAAGGTTATTTATTGTAGAGGGTCACAGATATTGGGGGAACTCTGGGTGAGATATAAAACCCTCCAGGCCAGTAAGGGAACCTGCTGCCATGTCTGATTTGGCTCCTCATCACCCCTGGGAGCCTCTAGACCTTCCTGAGAATTTAGGAAGGATGACAATCTGTATTGTAATTAAAACAGAATTATACTAAGTGGCAAAGAAACATCTACATATAATCTCAACTTGTTTATATGGTCCTGCATGTGCAATGTGCTACAGTTATGTAATGGTATTAATGTATATAAAGCTGAGAGAATTTTGAATAAATGAACTCCTGTTTGACCATCTTCTTGAGTTCCACCCCTTCACTCCTCATTTATGATCAGGATTTCAGGCTGGTACCAAAAACCGCCAGTGAGCAGGTCAGTACAATTTCTGATTAAAATAAAAGAAAATCTAATCTAGATGAATTTTGATTCATTATTCAACTTAAGTGGTCTGAGTGGGGATGGATTCTTTTGTCCAGATAGCAAAGGCAGCTAAATCTCATGGTCAAGTGCAATTCTCAGTAGTAGAAGCTAAATAGACACTGAGCCTAAAGAGGCTCACTTCTTCATTAATATGTCTATCACCTTATTAAATATTCACCACCAGGGTGGATCTCCATCAGGATTTCCACTTTTACAAAGGTATTTAAGCATTTAATGATCTCCACAGTATTTTTTTTTCTGGAGTCACTGAGAGAGACCACTGGACATCAATTTACTGATTATTTGCTAGGCTGATTAATATAATTGATTATTATTACTCAGAAGCTCTGTCTCTTGTTTTTTTCATTCACATCACCAGGACATACACATAGATGATGAGGTCAATTCATGCACAGCTAAAGCTAGCCCAGAGTTTGGAAGGTCCAAATGAAAGTTCAGGAAAAAGAGATCTATACAACTCTTTTGCCGATTTCACTGCTGTATGTATGCCTGTGAATCTTGAATAGTATATTAGTACCATGCCAGAAAATGGAACTACTTCCATTTGAATTCTTAGGAAGATTCTGAATATTATATGGCAAAATAAAATACCAGACACTGAGATTCTTTCTTGAGCCAAATCACCAAGCATTCAAACTCTATTGCAAAGAGTGAATGAAATTCTAATAGGCTACCTAAATTTGAATTTACATTTAAATGCCATATGAATGTTTGCTATTTTATGGAGAACTCATGTAAGACAAGTATTCACATGAAAGTCCAAAGTCATGATACAAGGACACTCTCCAGGTGTCTGTAAAGAACTTTGGAATCAATTGTATAATATGGGAGACAGACACTGACAAATCACTTCTCAGCATGGTATGACCACATCAGAGAATGTGCTGTGCTCTTTGAGCAAAGCAGAATTGCAGTATCAAAATTAGATTTATCTCTATAATAAATGTTCACATGATTGTTTGTGCCCAATATTCATTATGAGCCACACCTTGGTAATGTCATTTTGACCCTCTTCCAAAGTGACGGACAGCAAACATTCTATGCTAAGCTCTCTGTAGGTTTGGTTTCTTCTCAACAATGGTTATGAAGCAATCCTATTAATAATCTTCCATTCCTCTGCTATATAATGTTCTGTTGAGTAACTTGGTTTCTAAACTTGTAATAACTTTGGCTATAATGTCTCTCTGCATCCATCTTACAACTGGTCCTCATCAGGTTCTTCTGGAGCCTATGATTATAGCATCCTGACTAATTTCTCTTCATTTAGTTTCTTCTCTTTTCAAAATAACTTTCACACTACTGACAAAATTATCTTCCTAAGACATATATATCTGCTCAAGTCACTTTTCCTGCTCTAAAATTGGTTCCTAACCTGGGGTCTATATATTTTTTACTTCTTTGATTTTAATAACTGTATTTCAATACGTGATTTTATTTTATGTCATTTAAAACTTTTTTCTCCGAAAAGATTTGTATAGGTTTGTAACCTCTTTATCTTGACATTCAAAACTTTCCAAATTCTGTCTCCAAGCTGCCTTGCCAGTATCATTTTACAATCCTATTCCTGGTGCAGTCTATATACTTCACTAATAATTCCTAGTCTCCCCCTTATTTATTATTTCATCCATTTCTCTACCTTTATTTTTAACCTTAATTTTTGAAATAAGACTCTTGCTTCCCTTTCTTCACATCCTTTTGTTCTTTGAGTTCAAATTCAGATACCATTTCCTCCACAATGCTTTTCTTATCCTTTCAACACACCCATGATTCTCTTAGACCACAATATTTAACATCTGCTATACACATAATTATATTCTATATTGTTCTACTGTTCTTCAAATATATGTCTCATGCTATTACTAAATTTCATGATCCTTATATCAGGTAGTATATCTTGTTTTATCTTTATATTTCTTTTACCTACCATAATGCCTTGAAGAGACAAATAATAAATGTGTTTTTTTAATTGGATATAATTCTGGTAACTGTATAATTAAGGGGCAATATTAATAGACACAAATAGATAATAAAGATGACACTGAAAAAATATTAACACATTGTTCTAATTTTATACTCCCCCATTTCAGTAGCTTGCTAAATGATTTACCTTTAGAATGAATCTTTCATGTTAAGCTCCCATCTCTGCTTTATATACAGAAGATACTTTTCAGGGAGAAGGTGGGGAGTTTTGAGCATCACACAGAAATACTACATAAGGCAGTTGAGATGGAGCATCACAAATTCAATTGGTAACACCAATAATATAAAGTTATTCAACTTGCTTTGAAGGCTTTGATTTTTGTTGCTGAGTACCTTACATAAAGGCTGTTTGCTAGCAAAGTGAATTCAAATACAGAACAGGGAAAGCTGGTAAATAATGCAAAAACAGACAACATGCTGAATTCTTGCTTGCCTTGGATATATAGTATTTGACTGTATACAAGCTAATCTAACAATCATGTCAGTCAGTAAAATTGCCCAGTTAAGCCAATCAATTTGACCCTTTTTATTATTGATATGTTTATTTATTTTTAACTTGGGTCTGGTCTCCTTATCTTGTCGGAACTGAAGAGGCAGAGACTATTCATAAATTCTATCCCAATAGAAATGATATGCTTGGAAGTTTTAACCTGTCCTATTTTTTTGCAACCTAATCTGATTCACCTTTCCTAAGGCAGCCTCAGCTGTGCCTCCCTTTCTACTCCATCCCTCCACTCTGCCACCCAGGGACTCACCATATTGTTCCTATACTTGATATAGATACCCAATTAGCTTTAGAGCTACTTCATGCTCCTAAATTTAAGTAATCTACTAGTTAGCTTCAAATACCTCTAGCAGAATGGATTAAACACATGCACTCCAGTGCTTATGGAATTGCCCTTTAAACATTTTTAGTCTTTCTTATTTTAGTCAAATCATGTTGTAAGTACAGACAGAAACAATGTTTCAATGTTAAAGGATGCTTTTTCTCCTTTGTTTAAATTTCCATACACAAATGTGTTTGTTCCTTTCAACATGGGGCACAGAGAATGTGATGCTAATGCAAAGAAGGATGGATGTAGTAAAAATAATATAAATTGTAAAGTTTTCTGAGTGTATTGAAAGTAAACAAATGTTATTTAATATAGAATATAGGAATTTACATTTTACTACTTTATTCAATGTTATTTAGCTGGCTAATTCCCATGCCAAGTTTTTGGCCAGAATAACTATCCAAAGAAAATATATATTTTAGATATATTTAGACTAATTATCCAATAGTCACAGTATCACTGAAAGTTCAATTCAGTTAAGGATTATTAATGAACAAAAGAACCATATCCAATTCACATGGGATGACAAATAAAAAAAATCTATCAGTTTGATCACAGCTGGGAACTTGACAATTATATTTTTGTGTACATATATGCATGCATGTATATGTGTATATATATATGCACACATACCCATATATATATATGTATATACACACATACGTATATATATATATATAAATATACACATATGTACGTATGTATATGAGTATCCAATGCATATGATATAAATATTATATATTTATATGCCATACATGAGATAATTATTGTGAACTATTATATGTGTGTATAATAACTACCATGCAAATAATGTTTGAAGATTTTTAAAGCATTTTGTGAATACTATCCCCCTTATAACCACTCTAAGAAGTAGGTGCTATTATTATCCCATTTTACAGTTGAGGAAATGGAAAGAAATTCAAGTTCAAACAGCTAATAAGGACCTATTTGAAGTCAGATCTTTCTGATTCTAAATTTAGTTCTTTAACTACTATGCCATTTAGATGCACAAATGTGTATGTACACATACATAGATACACAAATATGTATATGTGTTAATGTTTATATGAACAGATATTCATAACATAATAAACACATATATTCTCAAACTTCTCATTGTTTTATAGGAAAAGCATTCAAGTTATGGGCTGATAACTGGAACTATCCATTCATTTGTCCTAAATATGTGTCAGTTAAACCACACAGAGTAAGGCAGAAGCTTAGAAAGACAATTTTAGTTGTCTTAATGAGTACTAATTAACTGTCTCCAGTGTATATGTCCTGTCGATATTACTGAACACAATGGCTTCCCAGGATAGATGGATCAAACATTCCCTCTGGTAAGTGCAGTTCAGTCATTAAAGCTGCCACAGGAAACCATTCATTTGTTTTTGTTTAACACCTCAAACTAGTTCATTGAGATCATAGCAGAGACGTGTTTAGATTCATAAAAGGGAGTGAATTTTATAGTAAATCAGATCTTTTTCTGTCATGATTTCTTTGTAGAAAATACTTTTCTCCACAAATCACAATGAGAATCTCTTTGGCATATTTAATACATAGAACTCACATTGACATATATGATTATTCTACACATTGCCTAAGCATAGAATAAATGAAACAGGATTTAAAGCTTGTTTTAAAGAAGACTAAAGCCCCACTATGTTTTTTTTAATAGAAAATAGATCAACTAATGTAAGGAAAATAAGTCCTCTCTAAACAGGAGGTATCTTCGGTGATATTTGGGGCAGCAGCATAGGTGGGTCTAATCATCATGTTTGTCACACATTGCCCAGGACAAAAGAAATTTGATTCAGGTCTTTGTTTTCTCAGTTTTCTGTTCTACTATATATAACTAAGAATAAAAATGAATTAAAACACAGGAGAGACAAAAGCTTTTGTCTTAACTGGGTTAAAATGGTGTCCTTGTTTTAAAAAAAATGTCATATATGATTGTGGTATTGAAATTTAATGTAAAAAGTATTTAAGTGTAAACTTTTCACTTGCTCCTAAATTACATGGTCACTCTATTTGAGAAGGAAACTAAATAAGGAAGATCAATCAATGATGAAGGCATTTAAACTGCAGTATTATCTAATATCCAATTTATCCATTTTGTACCTAGCTCTTCAGAAGTAGGATCTGAGCTTTTCAGGAAGTAAAAAAGGGAAATGTAGACTCTGAGATCTCAGCTTTTATGGTATTCATTGATGTCACTATATTTTTGGCCAGTAATCTCTACAAAAAAGCCTCAGCTCCCATCTGACATTAAGAGTTGACCTCTCTGAATTAGGGTCTAGTTATTTCCTTGAATATTATTATAACTCAAATCTTAAGACCTGTATTATTGGGCTTTAGTTTGCTTACTCACAACAATTCTTCTAAGCATATAAAATACTAATGACCCTGAAACATATAAATCACAAACAGAACCTATGTGAATAATTGATTGGTCTCTTTTTAACTAGACCAATTAATTAAGTCAAACAAATTCAGTGAGAAAAAATCATTTTTTTGGAGAAATAGTAACTTCTAATAGCCTTGAAGACAAAATACAAATACTTCAGATTTTATTTTAAAGTCATTCACAACAAAACAGAGATTATTATAGTGAAAAGAAAGTTGGATCTGAAGTTAGAGGATCTAAGTTTAAACCCCAGTTTTGTCCCTTTAGTGTGACCTTCATTATTTCATATAACATCCTCAATCAGTAAAATGAGGACAGATATAATCAAAGTCACAAACTTCCCTCCAGGAAAACCATGGTTCCTTGGGTACTTGATCAGAAAATTACACCTGAGGGAAGGAAGTCAGGAATCCCTGAAACAGTCATGGTTATTGCATCACCAAAAGCTGTTCCCAAACCTGACTGATTCACATGGCTGATCTGTGCTCTATACCATCAAAGAATGAACTTGGATGCGTTTCAAAATTATAAGCCATTTTATATCACAGGAGTCTCCAAATAGGACATTCTCTTAATGGGTCATTCTTAGTAGTTAAGGAGAAAATGTCTTTCTATTTCCTTACAAATTTTAATCTAATGAAGTGATGTCCTCAGATAGATTTCTTAATTAAGAAATAAGAAAATCATGAGAAATCAAAGGTAATACCTTTCTGTCAGCTACAAAGTGACCGGAATGCAGGCCTGCTGTGTCCTTATACTCCTATGTGAAAACAGAGGAGAAAAGAAAAATAGCTACATTCACTCTTGTAAGAACATACTTGAGGTTCTTGGGCTGGAAAGAGTATTTTCTTATCAAAACTCCTTGTAATATTTTGATTGAATCACTTTGATCCCATCTCCCTTGGCAAGTGAGTGAGTAGATTTTTTTTTTTTTTATAACTTTTCCATTTCATAGCTTTGAAAAGGGACCCCTGAGAGAAAATTTTACATTTCAAGACTGTGGTACCAGAGTAGTGAAATCCCTTGTTATATGTTTTGAAGTTTTACTTCAGTCCTACCATTACATCACAGTGAAAATACTGTTAGCTAATATTTAGGAGAAGCTGTATATTAATATAGCTTCAGTATTGAAACATGCCTTTCATTTGTTTGACATTTTCTCCTCTTCCTTTCCCTTACTGAGCTATCAGCTTCTTGCAGAAATGTTAACTGACAGAGGAATGTCAAAGGCAGAGTAGGAACTAGGACCAAGAGATCCTGACTGCAGGCCAGTGGACATAATGCCTTTCATGTGTTCATTTCATTTTACATTAAAGGAACAAGAAGCCCACTAAGAAATGCATTAAAAATTTACCTTTTTTCTTATTTTTATGGCAAAAAAGTAATAACCCAGCTATATATTTCTTGACAAATTTCTCTGCTTTTATCATAAAAGTAAAACTGAATAAATTTATCATGATTAATTTATTCCTGGGTTTAGTTCTTAACAATATCCTCATAATTTGTAAGATAAAGCAACCGCCATCTCCCTAACAGAAATCTGTGCAACTGATGATTAAAACATCAGAAATAACTGTGCAAATACTCATTTTATTCTGGAGACTGGCTGTTGATGTCATCCCAACCATTTACACATATCTATGTTTGCCAGCATGTGACCAATTCAAAGTTCATTTTATTTATGTTCAATTCTATTATCAGAAAGAAAAAAACAAAGAAGAAATAACCTTGGTAGTTTGTGATGTATTGTATACCAAAGTACAGAAAACTATATCTTAGTTTTACTCTAAAGAAAAAATGCTAGAGGGCTCATGAAAATGTTTGAAAGCTCAACTAGGAGAGTCATCAGACTTCCTTTTGGCATAATGAAAGCATCTTTATTTTTATCATTATGTCACAAAGTGTTATTTATATGGCATGTTAAAACTTGCAAGAAGTTTTATACTTGCTATTTTATTTCAGTCTGACAACAGTCTCTTGAGATTGGTATTATTATTATCAATATTTTACATAGGGAAAAACTGAGGCTGTTAAGGATTCAGTAATTTGCCTGTGGGGAAAAATGACTTTCTAATATAAAATGGGAATTATAAGAGAATAACTGTAGTATCTAGAATATAGTAGGCATTTAATAAATGCTGGTTGAATTGAATGGACTATGCCTGGAAAATACTAACAACTGTTAAATTTTGCATTATTCTAGGCATGAACTTAATTAAGTAATAGGTTAATTTAAAAATAAATGAAAATCTGGATAATTATTTGGCAAATACAGTTAGCAAGACAGTCATTCCAGGTAATTATGTTTAAAAAAAATCCCTTCGGGATGTAGATAACCAGTATTGGCAGTCTCTTTGTTCCAATTGGCAATACTTTCCTTACCTTGGAGGTAAAATCTCAACCTTAAGAGGTTTCTCTGAGGAAAAAGCTAAATAGAAACCTGATGTGACTATTTGTATGGCACAGTTAAAAAATCAAACTTGGCCAAATTTTGCAGATTGCGAACATATTATGAACCATAATGTTCTGAAGTTAAATGCAACTGTTCCCTCTTTTTAGTCACACAGTCAAAATAAATACCACTGCTTCCAGGGGCCGTACCCATCACTGAAAGGCCCTGGGTTATATTTGCTTTTTTGATGGATACCAAAGTTGGCAAGGATGTAGTGACACTGAGCAGCATCATTACACATTTAACATTTTCCGTAACCTGTTCTTATATATGTTGTTGTTGTTCAGTAGTGTCCATCCTTTTTTGACCCATATGGGATTTCCTTAGCAAAGAATGTTAAGTAGTTTGTCATTTCTTTCTCCAGCTCATTTTACAGATGGGAAAACTGAGGCAAAGGAGGCCGAGTGACTTGCCCAGCATCACACAATTCTTAAGTGTCTGAGGCCAGATTTTAATTCAAGTTTTCTTCACTCCAGGCCCAATGCTCTATCCACTGTAGAACCTAGTTGCCTAATCATTATGTTACTGGAAACCAATTTATTTCTCTAGTGAAATAGAGAAGACAGAAGAATCAAATTTGATATGAAAATGAGAAAGACTGTGTGTGTGTGTGTGTGTGTGTGTGTGTGTGTGTGTGTGTGTGAGAGAGAGAGAGAGAGAGAGAGAGAGAGAGAGAGAGAGAGAGAGAGAGAGAGAGAGAGAGGGGTTTACTATTCATTTTTTTCCTTTGAGAAAAACTAACAAATAGATTTTCTAGGTTTGAATTTTGTATGAGTAAATTCCACTGACCTTTGTGATTTGGGATATTTCTTTGAGGGAATTCTCCTTTTCATTATGGTTCTCAGCACATTTATTTGGACTCTATAATGTGCAAGAGAAGTAGAATAAGGATGGTGATTAAGGAATGGAAATGCAGAGCTGAGCCAAGATTACTTAAAATCCATGGGAATTCCAGATTTAGATCAAGTCTCAGGGCACAGAGCAATATGAAAACAAATTTGGGCTTTATTTATATGATTCCTATACAACTCTAGGTTATTTCTATGAATTACAATCCCACAAATTGCTCTTCTGTTGTCTTATATTGGCACAATAAAAGGCTGCACTCTAGAAGTTCAAATTCTGGCAAGCAATTTATCTATCAGGAAAGCCTTTGAGCACAGATATGCTAACAAATCACTTAAGATTTGAAGACCCTGACTAAGAATGGAAAAACTCATCTTGAGTAGATTGGCCACCAGGTGATCAAATATGGACCAGGAAAAACCATGAAACATAAAATAGCTTTTAGTTCAATGTAGCTCGTCACTTTTACCCCAATGACAGTGACATAATAGCAGAACAGAGGACAAAGGAAACAAAGAATTATAGTGTTCTTTGACTTTGAAAATTATATGTGTTAATCCTTTTAATGGGCATTGTTTGTCCAAGGTTCATAAGTTGATAGAAGACTACAGCAGTTTTGATACATCTTTCATTTGACATTTTAATTGAATCAGAAAACATAAATAAAATAAGTTGGAGTCAAAAAGGAAGGGTGAATCAAGATCAACTTTTATCTTCCCAGCAACTAGACCTCCACACTATTTCCTGAATTCATTTTACTGTGTAAGTATTCTCAGACCATTGTTCAAGAAAGTTAGATTCTCCCCAGTATCTCCTTCCAAATCTTGTCCTCTGGGTTGTGGGGTTTCCCTTGTTTTCCTAGAAATTAAAGCCACCAGAACACTCCCATTTTCCATAGTTTTCCATAGGTGTTGTCTCCATGTATTAGAATGTATTCATCATTGATTTTATTTTTATTTGGCTGGTACACTACTCAATAAATCTTTGTTTTTCTATCACTGTGACTTTCTTCCTCCTACCTACCCCTTTCCTTTTCCCCTCCCTCTTTTTCTCTACCTTTTCCTCCTCCTTCTTCTCATCCTCCTCTTAATTCTCCTTCTCCTCCTTACCTTTCTTCTTTTTGCTCTTTCTCCTCCTCTCTGCTCCCTTCTGTCTGTCTCTGAATGTAGTCATCATTGATTTTATTTCTATATGGAGCATATCGTTCCTGATATACTGGTAGAGTACTCAGTAAATCTTTATTTTTCTATCACTGAGTGTCTCTTCCTCCCACCTATCCCTTTACTTTTCCCCTCCTTTTCTCTTCTTCTCCTTTTCATTCTCCTCACCTTTCTCCTTCCTTTTTCTCTTTTGCCTCTTCCTTTCTGCTTTCTTCTGTCGGCCTCTCTCTCTCTTCCTCTCTGTTTCTATCTCTCTCCCTTATTTCCTTCCTCCCTTCTTCCCTCAGGGTACTGACCTGAAAGCTATTGGATAATAGCAATGTTGACAATTTAACTATCTTTTTCACTTTTTTGAAATCTGCAAATCTTATACACAAACTGTGTATAATTTCATCCAAATCATTTCCTTCAGCACTCTGTCCTGGGTTATCTTCTTTGTTCTATATATTATTTCTCTTGGTGATCTCATTAGCTACAATATATCCAATTATTATTTTCATATTGAATCTTAAGACTATTTATTCATAATTAGCCTTTTTGTTTTTCTCTAGTCTTACGTTTCCAACTATTTATTTGACATCTCAAACTGGATAATCTAAGAATATCTTAAGCACAGCATGTCTTAAAGTAAACTTTCTAATATAAATGAGACAATATGAGAAAATAACTATAGTATCTTGTATATAGTAGGCATTTAATAAATGCTTGTGGAATTAATTATTTCCTGCAAAATAATAACAATTGTTAAATTTTTCATTTCTCTACACATGAACTTAAGAGCAAGTTAATTTAAAAAGCAATTTAAATCTAGATAATTATTTCACAAATATGGATAACAAAAGAATCATTCCAGGTAATTATGTTAAAAAAATCTTTTTGGACCTACTAGAAATAATTCAAAATTTCAGCAAAGTTGCAGGATACAAAATAAATCCACATAAATCCTCAGCATTTTTATATATCACCAACAAAATGCAATAGCAAGAGATACAAAGAGAAATTCCATTCCAAACAAATGTTGAGAGTATAAAGTATTTGGGAATCCATCTACCAAAGAAAAGTCAGGAATTATATGAGAAAAATTACAAAACATTTGCCACAAAAATAAAGTCAGATTTAAATATTTGGAAAGATATTCAGTGCTCTTGGATAGGCCGAGTGAATATAATAAAGATGACAATACTCCCCAAACTAATCTATTTATTTAGTGCTATACCAATCAGACTCCCAAGAAACTATTTCAATGACCTAGAAAAAATAACAACAAAATTTATATGGAAGAATAAAAGGTCGAGAATTGCAAGGGAACTAATGAAAAAAAAGTCAGATGAAGGTGGTCTAAGTGTACCTGATCTAAAGCTATATTATATAGCAGCAGTCACCAAAATCATTTGGTATTGGCTAAGAAATAGACCGTTAGATCAGTGGAACAGATTAGATACAAAGGACAAAAAAGGGTACATCTATAACAACCTAATCTTTGACAAACCCAAAGATACCAACATTAGGGATAAAAATTCATTATTTGGAAAAAACTGTTGGGAAAAGTGAAAATTAATATGGCAGAAATTAGATATGGATCCACATTTAACACCATATACCAAGATAAGATCAAAATGGGTTCATGATTTAGGCATAAAGAGTAAGATAATAAATAGATTAGAGAAACAGAGGATAGTCTACCGCTCAGACCTGTGGAGGAGGAAGGAATTTATGACCAGAGTAGAACCAGAGATCATTATTGATCACAAAATAGAAGATTTTGATTACATCAAACTAAAAAGTTTCTGTACAAACAATACTAATGCAAACAAGATTAGAAGGGAAGTAACAAATTGGGAAAATATTTTTAAAAGTAAAGGTTCTGACAAAGGTCTCATTTCCAAAATATATAGAGAACTGACCCTAATTTATAAGAAACCAAACCATTCTCCAATTGATAAATGGTCAAAGGATATGAACAGACAATTCTCAGATGACGAAATTGAAACTATATCCACTCATATGAAATAGTATTCCAAATCACTACTGATCAGAGAAATGCAAATTAAGACAACTCTGAGATACCACTACACACCTGTCAGATTGGCTAAGATGACAGGAACAAATAATGATGAATGTTGGAGGGGATGTGGGAAAACTGGGACACTGATACATTGCTAGTGGAGTTGTGAAAGAATCCAGCCATTCTGGAGAGCAATTTGGAACTATGCCCCAAAATTTATCAAACTGTGCATACCCTTTGACCCAGCCGTACTACTACTGGGCTTATATCCCAAAGAAATACTAAAGAGCGGAAAGAGACCTGTATGTGCCAAAATGTTTATGGCAGCTCCTTTTGTTGTAGCTAGAAGCTGGAAGATGAATGGATGTCCATCAGTTGGAGAATGGTTGGGTAAATTGTGGTATATGAAGGTTATGGAATATTATTGCTCTGTAAGAAATGACCAGCAGGAGGAATACAGAGAGGCTTGGAGAGACTTACATCAACTGATGGTGAGTGAAATGAGCAGAACCAGAAGATCACTATACACTTCAACAACAATACTATATGAGGATGTATTCTGATGGAAGTGGAAATCTTCAACATAAAGAAGATCCAACTCACTTCCAGTTGATCAATGATGGACAGAGGTAGCTACACCCAGAGAAGAAACACTGGGAAGTGAATGTAAATTGTTAGCACTAATGTCTATCTGCCCAGGTTACATGTACCTTCAGAGTCTAATACTTATTGTGCAACAAGAAAATGGTATTTACACACATGTATTGTATCTAGGTTATATTGTAACACATGTAAAATGTATGGGATTGCCTGTCATGGGGGGAGAGAGTAGAGGGAGGGGGGGATAATCTGGAAAAATGAATACAAGGGATAATATTATAAAAATACAATAATAAAAAATAATAAAAAAATCTTTTTGTGATGTGGATAATTGGCATTGGCTAATCAATAAACTATAGTTTATATTCCTTTCAAGTACAAATTCTCCTCTCTCTGCATTCTCCATTTTATGATCTCATCAGGTGATCTCAGGTGATCTTTCTAGCCAAATGTTACCAAATTCTTTAGCACTATATATTCTTTAGCACTAATCTTGGATGAACTCAACATTCACCTATGTAAAATCATCTATTACTATCTTATGCTAAACCCATCGATCTTTTAAGCTTCCCTTTTTCTGCCATTAAATACAAGTAAACAACTTGGAGCCATTTATTCTTATTCTCCCTTAACTGTGGTATCAATTGCTCAATCAATAAACATTTATTAATTGTCTTCTATGTGACTGCCATTGTGGGATACAAACAATGGCAAAAGGCAGTCCATACACTCAAGGAGCTTGTAATCTAATAGGAGAGATAACATGTAAATAAATATATATATATAAAGGATACTATACACAGGATAAATAGGAAATAATAAAAAAGTGGGAAAGAATTGAAATTAAGAGATATTAAGGATTTCTGTTGAATGTGGGATTTTAATTGGACTTAATAAAGGAAACTAAGAAATCAGTAGTTGAAGAAGAGAAGAAAGAGCACTACAGAATGGGGGAGAGAAGAAATGGAGAAAATGTCAACTGAGATGTAGTGTTTTGTTTCTTGTTTGTGGAAGAGCCAAGAAGCCACTGGCACTACACTAGAGAATAGGTTGTAGAATAAAGTGTAAGAATAAATGGAAAGGTATGAGAGGTTCAGGTTGGGAATGGCTTTAAAAGCCAAAAAGAATATAATCACTCAGTTTCCAAGTCTTACCTTCTAACAACATAACATCCCTCTCATCCTTCATCTCTTCTGACATGGCAACTAACTTGAGCCATGTCATTATTAGATTTTATTACTCCTACTGAATTGGCTTCTACTCTGAAGTCTTTCCCTGTTCCAATTTCTCCTCCTTATAACTGGCAAAGTGATTTTTCCTAAAACATAAATATTATCACACCAGTCCTTTACTAATAATAAAGCCATTTACTCCCAAGAGCAATTGTAAACTCCTTTATTGATATCCGAAGTCTTCTCATAAACTATGATCTAGTAACACTGACCTCTTTGCTATTTCTCACTCATGAAACTCTACCTTTTATTTTTATGTTTTTTGAACTGATTGTTCACTATTCCCAGAATATATCCCATCCTCAACTCTTCCTCTTAAAATCTCAAATTTTCTTCAGGATTTAGGTTAAGTTTAATTTTCAATCTGAAGCCTTTTCTTATCTCTCTCTAGATAAAAATAGATAACAGAAATAGAATGATTACTTTCTATTTTTACATACATACATATATATATATGTACATATATATATATACATACATATATATATATATAAATATATACATACACAGATATTACATTCATAGTACACACACACACACATATATATATATATATATATATATATGTATATGTATACACCATATGTTTATAATCTTTTTATGCCATGGACTTCTTTGTCAGTCTGATGAAACTACATGTACTTCATTAGAAAAATACCTTTAAATGCATAAAATTAAAAAAATATAAAACTACAGAAGAAACCAATTTTAAGTAGCTATAAAAATGTTTCCATGATCCCCACATTAAGATAGATTGTAAGTTTTCTGAAAGCAAGGATTGTTTTACTTTCATCTTTATATATTCCTAATGCTTGTAACATAATAGACCCATCAATTGATCTAAGATTGAGATTAGATATTCCCAATGTTCAGTAGTCTCTCATTAAATCACTTTGCATTTACTAAATTTGAGTACATAGATGACAGGATAACAGCTTTGGGAGTAAAAGGGACTCAGCAAAATGTAAGATATTTGAAGGTAATAATTGTTCCATTTTTTGCCTTCATGTTCTGAGTGACTAGCATCTTGGCTTGTAGTAGCAAATGCATTACTTGTAAATTTGCATAGATATGGCAGAAATATTGTGCTTTTATTGGAGTAAATATGTTCTTTTTCTTGCACCTACAATGAATACTTATACCTTAAAGGAAGACACTAATTGCCAAAAACAACGATATTTGCAAGTATCTTCTATGTATATTGGTTTGATGGATTTTGAGACAATCTCAATTAACAAGTTGTTACACTGAAAAAAAAATTAATGATAATTTAGCCAATTATTTCAATGTCTCTGATTTTGAAATAAAGGAGATACTATGGCCAATTATTCTCATAACCTGAGTTTATTCTCCTCTTTCTCACCCTTTTTTACTTCCTTATTTCTTCCACTACAGATATCTGTGCAAAAATTGTTTAAGGCTTAGATTATGGTGCATATTTCTATGTTCTCAAATTAGTGACTGAAACCCATTTGTAGATATTAAAATCTCACCTACAATAAGAGAGTACATCTCAGATCTTCCTCCTGATCAGAGAAGTCTGCCTCTTCCTCTTTCCAGGGCCTATTTTTATAGGGCTAGATGTCTAGTCACTCTGGAACTGTTATACCAAATACAAAGTAATTCTACTGATTGACATGTGATACACATCCTAAAATAAGTAATATGTCATCAGAGTCTCAAGTTGGATGAAGCAAGGCTTATCTCCCACATAAGATGGATTGGTTTCTCCTTAAATTGGACAAAAGAAAATGGTACAATCTATCATAATCAGTATCCTAAGAGGTCAGAAGATCAGTTGCTCCTATTAGGGAAGAAATTCATCTGGAGGTACAAAAATATTTTGAGAGATTTTCTATATAGTTATGATGTCTGCCGTACTTGCCTTTGTCATCTCACAAAGCAAATCAAGGGCAGAAAGCCATTAGCTAACTTTCTATTGTTAAGCAAGTGAACTCAGAATCTGCTGCTTATAGCTGTGGGACCTTATGGTACTTTGATGTGATTTCATCAAATTGATTCCACTAATTGGAATAGAGTATGGGGTCCAAAATAAATGACTACTTTCATGTCCAATATATACTATAACTCTGCTTCAAGGTATTTTATTCTTATATTTATATATAATTTATTCTTATATACTCATGAGTGTGCAATAATTGAAGAAATTAAATAGGATTTAAGCTTATAAATACTGTAATAATTTGCTGGGAAGGCAATATGTAAACTTCTTTACAACACACAACAAAGCATGTTATTATTTGAGTATTTTAACATTTAATTTTCACTTAATGTTGTTCCTAAATGTTTTTCTGCTAACAAGGCCAGAACTGGGCCAGACCTCATCGTCCATGGGAATGGATGTCTATAAACATAGTCTCTTCAGATTTTACTTAACTATTTTTTCTTTATAATTTAGGAGCGAGGAATCTATGAGGATAAGGATCAATGGGTAGTATTGCTGGAAAGTGATTGTGGTATAAAGAAATAATACCTAATATTTACTGTTTAGTATTTTTTTTACTTTTGAATTTTAATTTTAGGAGTATAACACATTTTTGGAGGGGGGAAAAGATCACTGATATTACTAAGTAGTATGTTTTTTATAAGATGTGGTGCTTTGGGAGAAAGAGGTGATATAAATATACTGGAAAATATAAAAGAAAAAAGATCTCAATCAATTTTTATTTTATTTTATTTTTATATAGCTTTTTATTTACAAGATATATGCATGGGTAATTTTTCAGCAATGAAAATTGTAAAACTTTTTGTTCAATCCTTCCCCCCACCCCTTCCTCAGATGGCAGGTAGACCAATATATGTTAAATATGTTAAAATATATGTTAAATAAAATATATGTACATATATCCATAAGTTATTTTGCTGCACAAGGAGAATCAGACTTTGAAATAATGTACACTTAACCTGAGAAGGAAATACAAAATGCAAGCAGACAAAAACAAAGGGACTGGAAATGCTATGTAATGGTTTACACTCATTTCCCAGACTTCTTTCTCTGGGTGTAGCTGGTTCTATTCATTACTGCACTATTGGAAATGATTTGGTTCACATCATTGTTGAAAAGAGCCACATCCATCAGAATTGATCATCATATAGTATTGTTGTTGAAGTATATGATGAAGTTTTGGTCCTGCTCATTTCACTCAGCATCAGTTCATGTAAGAATCTCCAGGCCTTTTTGAAATCATCCTACTGATCATTTCTTATAGATCATTAATATTTCAAAACATTCATATACCACAGTTTATTCAGACATTCTTCAACTGATGGACATCCACTCAGTTTCTAATTTCTAACCATTACAAAGAGGGCGGCCACAAACATTCTTGCACATACAGCACCCTTTCCCTTCTTTAAGATCTCTTTGGGATATAAGCCCAGTAATAACACTGAAAAGTGCACAGTTTGATAACTTTTTGAGCATAGTTCCAAACTGCTTTCCAGAATGCCTGGATGTCTTCACAATTCCACCAACAATGTATCAGTGTCCCAGTTTTCCCACATCCCCTCCAACATTCTGCATTATCTTTCCTTGTCATTTTAGCCAATCTGACAAGTGTGTAGTGGTATCTCAGAGTTGTCTTAATTTGCATTTCTCTGATTAATAATTACTTGGAGCATCTTTTCATATGGCTAGAAATAATTTCAATTTCTTCATCTGAAAATTGTGTTTTCATATCCTTTCACTATTTATCAATTGGGAAATGGCTTGATTTCTTATAAATTAGAGTCAATTCTCTATATATTTTAGAAAGGAGGCCTTTATCAGAACCTTTTGACTGTAAAAATATTTTCCCAGTTTATTGTTAACCTAATTTTGTCTGCATAAGTTTTGTTTGTAGAAAAGCTTTTCAAATTGATATAATCAATTTTTTCTATTTTGTGATCAATAATAATCTCTAGTTATTCTTTGGTCATAAATTCCGTCCTCCTCCACGGGTCTGAGAAGTAAACTATCCTATGTTCTTCTAATTTATTTATAATATCATTCTTTATGCTTAGATCATGAGCCCATTTTTGACGTTATCTTGGTGTACGGTGTTAACTATGGGTCAATGCCTAGTTTCTGCCATAATAATTTTCAATTTTCCAGTAAGTTTTTGTTAAACAGTGAATTCTTATCCCAAAAGATGGGGTCTTTGGGTTTGTCAAGCACTAGATTATTAAAGTTATAGACTATTTTGTCCTTTGAACCAAATGTATTCCACTGATGAAGTAGTCTATTTCTTAGCCAATAGCAAATGGTTTTTGGTAATGTCTGCTTTATAATGTAGTTTTAGATCTGGTTCAGCTAGGCCACCTTCATTTGACTTTTTTTTTCATTAGTTCCCTTGAAAGTCTTGACCTTTTGTTCTTCCAGATGAATTTTGTTATTTTTTCTAGGTTATTAAAATAGTATTTTTGGGTCTGATTGGTATAGAACTAAATAAATAGATTAGTTTAGGTAGTATTGTCATCTTTATTATATTTGCTCATTCTATCCAAGAGCACTTAATATTTTTTCAATTGGTTAGATATGATTTTGTGTGGAAAGTGTTTTATCAAAGTATAGGAATGGATGTTGAATTTTATCAAATGCTTTTTTATTCATTTATTGAGATGATCATATGGTTTTTGTTAATATGGTTATTGATATAGTCAATTATGCTAATAGTTTTCCTAATATTAACCAGCCCTGCATTCCTGGTATAAATCCTACTTGGTCATGGTGTATTATCCTGGGGATGATTTTCTGTAATCATTTTGCTAATATTTTATTTAAGATTTTAGCATCAATATTCATTAGGGAGTTCAGTGTATAATTTTCTCTGTTTTCTGTTTTCAACCTACCTGATTTAGGTTTCAGTACCATGTCTAAATCCATCTGTCCTGGGATTTTTTCTTAGGGAGTTGATTAATGGCTATTTCTATTTCTTTTTCTAAAATGGGGCTATTTAAGCAATGTACTTCCTTCTCTGTTAATCTGGGAAGCCTGTATTTTTGAAGGTAGTCATTCATTTCACTTAGGTATCAAATTTATTGGCATAAAGTTGGGCAAAGTAACTCCTAATTATTGCTCTAATCTATTTTGTTTTTTATCATAAAACCAACCCTTAGTTTTACTTATTAATAGATTTTTTAAACTTTCAATTCTATCAATTTCTCCTTTTAATTTTAGAATTTCAAGTTTAGTATTTGATTGGGGGTTTTTAATATGCTCTTTTTCTAGTTTTTTAAGTTTCAAGACCAATTCATTGATCTATTTCTCTATTTTATTCAAGCAACCCTGTAAAGATATAGAATTTCTCCTTATTACTTTGGTTGCATGCCACAAATTTTGGTATATCTCATTGTCATTCTCTTGGATGAAATTATGTCTATGATTTGCTGTTTCATTTAATTCTTTTGTATGAAATTGTTTCAAATTACTTTTTTGTCTATTTAGCCCTAGCTTTTTATTGAATGCAGTTTTTATTGCATTGTGATCTGAAAAGAATGCATTTATTATTTCTGCCTTTCTACATTTTGAGGTCTTTATGTCCTAATATATGTATAGGTTCCATGAACTGCTGAGAAGTATACTCCTTTCTGTCTCCATTCAGTTTTCTCCAACGATATATCATACCTAACTTTTCTAATATTCTATTTACCTCTTTAACTTCTTATTTGTTTTGTGATTTGATTTATCTAATTCTGAGAGTTCAAGGTTGAGATCTACCACTATTATAGTTTTGCTATTTCTTCTTGCAACTCCCTTAACTTCTCCTTTAGGAAGTTAGATGCTATACCATTTGGTGCATATATGTTTAGTATTGATATTGCTTCATTGTCTATGCTACCCTTTAGCAAGATATATCTTTCCTTATTTCTTTTGATTAGACCTATTTTTGCTTTTGCTTGATCTGAGATAAGGATGGCTACTCCTGCTTTTTTTTATTTCACCTGAAGCATAATAGATTCTGCTGCCACCTTTTTCTTTTACTCTGTATCTCCCTGCTTTTAATGTGTTTCCTGTAAACAACATATTGTAGGGTTCTGGCTTTTGATCCAGTCGGCTATCTGCCTCTGTTTTATGGCAGAGTTATTCACATTTATGGTTAAAATTACTAATTCTGTATTTCCTACCATCTTATTATTCCCAGATTATACTTTTCTTTTTCTTATGCCCCTTATCCCTCTCCCCCATATGAAACTTATGGGCACCACTTGCCTCATGCAGCTCTCCCTCTTTAGAATTTCTCCTACCCCCTTTGAATGCCTTCCCCTTTCTTATACCTTTCACTTATTACTCTTTTCCTTTTTTCTTTTCTTCTCTCTTTTTAATGAGATGAGAGAAGTTTCTCTGTAAACCAAATATGTCAATTATTTCTCTTTGAGCCAAATCTGATGGGAGTAAGATTCACACAATGTTCCTCCCCCTCTCCAAATTTCCTCAAATATGACAGGTTTCCTTTGCCTCTTCGTGGGATGTAGTTTCCCTCTTTTTGTCTCCCCTTTTATACTATATCAGTAAAATAAATGTATACATGTTCTCTTTATGTATGTCCATAACAGAAATACAGTTCTCATGAGTTCTTTTTACATTTTTCTGCTTCTCTTGAGTCCTATAGTTGGAGGTCAGATTTTTTGTTTAGCTCTGGCTTTTTCATTAGAAATGAATGGAATTCACCTGTTTCATTAAATGCCCATCTTCTTCCCTAGAAGAAAATGCTTAGCTTAGCTGGGTAGTTTATTCCTGGCTGCATTCTCAGTTCTTTTGCCTTTCAGAATATCAGATTCCAGGCCCTTTCATCCTTTAATGTAGAAACAGCTAGATCCTGAGTGATCCTTATTGTGACTCATTATTTGAATTGTTTTTTTCTGGCTGCTTGTAATATTTTTTTCCCTTAGATAGTTGTGAAATCTAGCCACAACATTCCTTGGAGTTTATTTTAGGGTCTTTTTCAGAAGGTGTTCAATTAATTCTTTTAATGCCTATTTTACTTTCTGATTCTATTACATATGGGCAGTTCTCTTTGATTATTTCCTGTATAATAGTGTCTAGGCTCTTTTTTCATCATAATTTTCAGGAAGTCCAATAATCTTCAGATTATCCCCCCTAGATTTATTTTTCAGGTCTGTTGTTTTTCCAAGTAGATATTTGACATTTTTTCTATATTTTCATTTTTTTTTTTTTTTTTTTGGTTTTGCTTGATTCTTGATGTCTCAACGAATCACTTATTTCTATTTGTTCAGTTTTCATTTTTAATGAATTATTTTCTTCATTAGCTTTTTAAATTTCTTTTTGCATATGTCCAATTGAGTTTTTAAATGAGTTGCTCTGCTCTATGGAATTTTTTTTTTCCATTTCACTATTTTTTAACTGAGTTATTTTCTTTTTCCAATTCACAAATCCTACTTTTCTGGGAGTTCCTTATCTTTTCCAATTCACATTATAGAAAGTTGTTTTTTTTCACTTTATCAAATTTTTTCTTTAAGTGAATTATATGCCTTTTCCAAACTCTCTTGAAGAGCTTCTTTTTCCTTTCCCCATTTTTCTTCTAGCTCTCTTTTAAGATCTTTATAATTTCTTCTAGGAGAGCCTTGTGTTATGGGGACCAGGTTACATCTCCCTTTGGGGTTTTGTCTAGAGAATGTCTGCTATTAGTCTATTAAGACTTGAAAACATGATCATTTTGTGAATAAAAGCTATTGATGGTAGCATACCCTCATAAAAAAAAAAAAAAAGAAAAAAAAAGAAAAAAAAAAAAAAAAAAAAAAAGAAAAAAGCCCTTAGGTTCAGCTGTTTTAGAGCAATGAGGTTACTAGCTTCTTCTGCAGAGCAGGGTTAGATATATGGACTGACTAATTGTCCTGCAAACAGGCTGCTAAGAGAGGCCAAGGTGATTAAGTGTTCTGGGAAGAGCCCTGCATTGGCAATGTTTGTGCCTTGGGAAGCGCAACCATGCATCAGGAAATTCTATTGCCCTGGGCAGAGCCCTCCTGCTGTGCAGATTTGTGGCTGCCCTGGGCAAAAGCCCTGCACTGCAGAATGGTGTCTGTACTGAGTCATTTCCAGTGCTGGGTGTGTAGCCAGATCCTGTTAGATTCTGGTGGTTTTTGGAGTACACCCTACCTTTCGCCTTTTTGTAACTTCTCTACTGATCTGTTTTGCAACGAAAGCAGAGCAGCCAACCTGTGGTAGAGTCCTCTACCTGTGGATACCACCCGTGCCCCATTCCACTTAGTGTGCTAGCCTCTGTGTTCTGCCTCCCTGCCTGTGTTGGTCTGCTCCTGCTGATTAGGACAAACCTTTTTTGGCAATTTTCCAGATTATCTTCAGCTGTTAATTTGTTGTATTCCCAATATTCATGGATTTTGCTAGTCAAACACTATTTCTGAGGCTGAATTTGGTAATTAGTAGTGAGGATAGAAGAGGAGCTTAGAAAGATGCCTGTGTCTTCTCCATCTTGGCTCTGATCCCCTTCAATAAAATTTTAAAAGTAACTTTGTGAGTCCCCCCCCCCAACATATTCTTGGACAAAACCATGCTAAGGACTGTTGCTGAAAGAATTCAAAGGAGCCTTTTTTTTAATTACTCAAATTAAAGACAAGTATTTGTTCCTTACCATATGTGCCCCTCACATGGAATTCAGTATTTTTGCTACTATCATTTTTTCCTTCCAACTTTTTCCTAATTCTCTTGTTTGTAAATAAGGAACACAAAGGGAAGAAAGGAAAGAAAAGAAGGAAAGTGCATTTGTTATCGAGTAGTCGATGACTACTCACTTTCTGAGTAAGCAATAGAGATGCATTTACTTAATTCACTTTCTTCATGTTTTGCATCTTGACTATGACCTCTGGGTTTCATACAATAATCTCTGGTTCCACTCTCCAATGGAAAACTGATGTACTTGTCAGAAGAATACCTGGGTTATTTAATTTCTGCCTTCTCTGGTTAATATTTCATCTGTAAAATAGGAATAAAAATAATAAAATACTCCCAGGCTTTTGAACATCTAAAGGAAAACTTACTAAATATCAGGACATGACAAGCAATAATAAGGGATTCCCTTAGCCTTTCCCATGCTTAGCAGATACTCTAACTGTGATCAAGGTCTTTCTTAAGCCTGGACACTCCTGATGATTCCATATTTTGGCTTCAGTAACCTTTAACTTCTTGTGGAAAAGAATTAGCTTTTCCTGTGAGTAAAGTGAAACCTGGTCTTTTACTTGTTGACATCTCTGGCCCCCTGCATGGGGCAATGCTTCAATGCAACCTTAGAGATCTTTTTCTACCCTTTTATTTTTCATTCATCCCATTTTAGGATGTGAGTGTTTTGATGACCTAAAATCGATGTCAATATCACCACATTAAAATAAGCAGGGTTTTAATTTTGATGGAATTATTATCCTGAATTATTAATGGTGTCATTTTGATTTTGTCATCATAAATGTAATGAGAGATGCTATTCAGTTACTTAAGGTCCTGAAAATGGTATCTGTGGCATGTTGAACAGTCATACATATTCTTAGGTATAATATATTATGCATATCCATATATATCTCTCACCCCTACCCCCACCTCATCTATATTTATGTCTCACAGTTAAACACATCACTGGGCATATATTTATGTAATAAAAGCTGATTTGTTGAAATTTATCAGAATTCACAATTAAATACTATGTCTACATGTGTGTAAAACAAGACTCATAGCACTTGAAAGATATGTAAAGAAAATCTAGGTGTCACAGTACCTATTCTATAAGTTCTTAGGAATCAAGACAACTGGAATTTAAATTCTATGTATATTTTTATTCATATGACTCTGCACAAACAGCTTAAACTTCTCAGCCTCATTTTCCTCATCTATAAAATGGACATAATTCTATGACCATTAGATCCTTTTAAGGGCCAAATGTTAATTTATGTAAAACATTTAAGTCTCTATATAACTGCTAACTAGACAATAAAAGTAGTGGTAATAACAGCACCTATGTAAGATATTTCCTGATCTCAACTACTAGTGCCTTGACTCAGAAATTATCTTGTATTTGTTTTATATATCTTTACAACTCTAACACAGTTATTTATCTTCATCATGACTTTCAATCTGTTCACCCTTTAATTCTTCCCAAGACCTTTACTCCTACACTTATCATACTCTCTTCTCTATGCTATCACAGTTCCTTTTTATTTTCAATTTTTTATTGCCCTTTTCTCTTGAATCCTTTATTTCTTTATCCTATCACCATTCTTGCCCTGCCCTTAACATGGAGTTATGTCCCACTACTTTTACTTCTTTTTACTTGTTGTACAATGTTGCAGCAAAAACTAATGAAACTGCAAATTTGTGTCACATAATCTCAAATGTACTTTGACTGCCAAAGCAATATTTTTATATCTGTCTAATCAATTCCCTACATCACTTACCATTCCAGCTTTTCCAAACATTTCATTTCTTCTCAAAAGTCTCAGAGCATTGTTTTTTTCTCTCCCTCCCCTTTACCCAGCCTCTTACCTAATATTTTGCTGAAAAATTGAGGTTCTTAGTAAACTGGATAAAATTTTTACATACAAGGATTCTGATAAAGATCTAATTTCCAAAATATATAGAGAGAATTGACTCAAATTTATAAGACTACAAGCCATTATTCAATTGATAAACGGTCAAAGGACATGAACAGACAATTTTCAAATGAAGAAATGAAATCCATTTCTAGTCATATGAAAAAAAATATTTAAATCACTATTGATCAAAGAAATGCAAACTAAAACAATTCTAAGTTACCACTATACACCTCTCAGATTGCCTAAGATGACAGAAACGATAATGATGAATGTTGAAGGGTATATGGGAAAATTAGGACACTAATACATTGTTGGTAGAGCTGTGAACTGATTCAAACATTCTGGAGAGTAATTGGAATTATGCCCAAAAAGCTGTCAAAGTGTGCTTAACCTTTGAACCAACAGTGTTTCTACTGGGCTTATATCCCAAAGAGACCAAAATACAGAAAAGGACCCACATGT
The DNA here is from genome assembly GCF_048593235.1 of Sminthopsis crassicaudata. Classification (NCBI taxonomy): domain Eukaryota; kingdom Metazoa; phylum Chordata; class Mammalia; order Dasyuromorphia; family Dasyuridae; genus Sminthopsis; species Sminthopsis crassicaudata. The sequence goes on along the minus strand of NC_133617.1, from coordinate 568,640,362 downwards.
GCAAAAATGTTTATGGCAGCCTTTTTTGTAGTAGCAAGAAACTGGAAACTGAGTGGATGCCCATCAGTTGGAAAATGGATGAATAAGTTATGCTATATAAATGTTATGGGATATTATTGATCTGTAAGAAATAACCAACAGGATGATTTCAGAGAGGCCTGGAGAGAGTTACATGAAATGATGCTAAGTGAAATGAGCAGAACCAGGAGATCATTATACATGGCAACAACAAGATTATATAATGATCAATTCTGATGGATGTGACTCTCTTCAATAATAAGATGATTCAGACTAGTTCCAATGATCTTGTGATGAAGAGAGCCATCCACACCCAGAGAGAGGACTGTGGGAACTGAGTGTGGATCACAACATAGCATTCTCACTTTTTTGTGGTTGTTTGCTTATTTTCTTCTCTTTCTAATGTTTTCCCTTTTTTATCTGATTATATGATATTATGCATAGAAGAATTGCACATGTTTAACACATACTGGGTTACTTGCAGTCTACGGGAGGGGATGGGAGAAAGGAGAGGAAATAAAATCAGGACACAAGGGTAAATGTTGAAAACTGCATAGGTTTTGAAAATTTTAAAAAAAAGCTTTAAAAAAGAAGAGTTAAAAAAAATTGAGGCTCTTTCTCCTTCTTATCCAACATCACTCAGATGTCTTGTACAGCTTTCTCCCCATTCTTCTATGTCTCATATGATAAAGGTCATCCTACTTATCAAGATAAACTCCCAGACACAGGCAAATTATATGGGAGAAAATATGTTACGCATGGAAATATTCTCCCATACATAATATTTAATTAATCAGTGTACCTTAATAAGTTTCTTGCAGAAGATTTTACACCACCACTTGTTAGGTCAAGGATTCAGTTTTATATAACAAGGAACTTAAATTTAGCATTGGTTAATTTTCATACAGTAGTAGTTCTGAAAACTTTTCTCCACAGTAATAAAACCTATTACTTGAAGCAAAATATTTAAGAAAAAAATAAAACTTTAGCAGTAAATTCTCTGAAATAATTTTTAAATGTTTACTACTAATGACACCTGATAATGAGACCTATTGGAAATAACTTGTATTTTCATATTAATTTTATTCTGAATTGAACAGTGTTGCCAATGATTTACTGGATTAGAAGTATATTATTTATTATTGATGAGCACTTGATAATTGAGAACAATGTTGGATGTGGATGTCATCTTTCCCCATTAGACTGAGTGTTCTTTGAAAGCAGGTACAGATTTTTTCTTTTTCTTTTTTTCTTTTTTCCTATCCTCAGTGCTAAATACAGTGCCTGACACTTACTAGTTCTTAATGCTTGTAGACTTGATTTACAAAAAACACAATTATAAATAATTTCCTTTCTTTGTACACACTAGGGAAAGCTATTTTATTTTTATCATATTTTCACTCAAAATATTTCAAATTTAACATGTTTTATTTATATATGCCTTCATAATTTTATTAGAACTATAAGATTATTTTTAAGACTGAATAATATAATTTGCATAGTTAGACCACAGGAAGTAAACTCAAACTAGAAGTACCATTTCATCTTACATTTATTCTGCATTTGTGATTTGGAAAAGAAACTATGAGGAGAGTTATTTCATTAACAATATGTTGGCTATTAATACATTTGCTTTCAAATTTTTAGAATTTTTTATAATGGCATTTGGTACAATTTTGTTAAACAAAATACAACAAAAACCTCATATAAATAGACATAATTTATTTTACACACATTCTGTTGAGACAGCCCCAATATAAATTAATTTATATGTCAAGTATATTCAAATATTGATTCTAAGAGCCAACTTTCACATGATCAACTGTAAATAATTTCTGATTGTTCTCTCTATTATGTGGCCTGCATTATGTGTAAAATATGTAAATAGCAAAGTTAATTTGTTTGTTTATTTTTTCTCCCTCTATTCATCTGTCACATATTTTCTTCACAGAATATCTTAGACTTTTTTGATTAAAAACAAAACAAAACAAAACAAAACAAAACAAAACAAAACAAAAAGCAAGCAAGCAAACAAAAAACTAGGCTTCTGCAGAATGCCATTTGAGAAAGACTGAACTGATAGGATCCTAATGGTAGTAGGCAGGTATTTTCTCTTCCTCAAAAAAAAAAAATGCATCTAATTAAGTATTTATCTAATCAAAAGATTCAGAAAAACAACATAATATGCTTTGAATGAGGCGGGTTGCAATCAGAATATAAATTTGAGATATCTGTGACATAAGATTAGGTGTCAGTTCTAACTAGATCTAACATTAAGATGGTAATAATGATGATTAACATTTATGTAGTGACTGAAAATTTAGAAAATTCATTATATTTATAATCGTTTTTGAGGCTTGGTCTTTCTTCTTTTGTACATGACTTCCAAATCCATATATACAGACAGTCTTTCTCCCAAACTCCAGTCACACATCACCAAATGTTAATTGTGTATTTATAATTGATTAGTCTAGAAACAATTTAAACTATTTAAAATAAAACACATTACATTTTTATCTACTCACCCACTCTCAACCCATTTTCTCAATGAGCTTGCTTATTTCTGTCAAGGACACCACCTTTGTTTCATTCTCTCAGGATTGTAAATTTATCATAAGTTTTAAATTCTCACTCTCTTTCACTCCACATATCCATCCAGTTACCAAATCTTTCCCTTTCTAACTCCACAATACCTTATCTCTAGGGAGTCACATAGCTACTGCTTTAATTCAGGCCCATATCATCTCTTGCCTAGATTACAACAAAAGTGTCATAACTGCTCTCCCTGCCTCATCTTTCCCTACTCTTATGCATACTCCAGATAGCTACTCAAATGATTTCCATTAAATACACATCTGATCATGTCCCAACCCTAGTTAATGAACTTCAGTAGCTTTCCTATTGAATCTCAGGTAAGACAAAAATTCCAAATCTGGTCCAAACCTTTCTAGTCTTAGTAAGTTTAACTAACCTTTGTACACTCTATAGTCCAGACTAACCTTTTCTTACTTTATCATAACAGAAATATTAAAAACATCCTTTGTAGATTATAATGCAAAAATTACATGTAATAAAAGGCCATGGAAAGACAACCTAAAATTAATTAGAAATTAAATAATCTAATATTAAAGAATGAGTCAAACAACAAATTAAAGTAACAATAATTTCATTAAAGACAACTTAGCAAAATGTTTGAATTTTAATCAAAGAAGTAGTTGGGGAAATTTTATGTATTTAATAGCTTACATGAGTAAAATAGAGAAAATAGATGTCTATGAATTGGGCATACATCTAAAAAAATCTAGAAGAAGAACAAATTTAAAATCCCCATTAAATGCCAAATTAGAAATTCTGAAAATCAAAGGAGAGATCAATAAAAATTAAAATAAGAAAACTACTGAACTGATAAATAAAAGTAAGTGATTTTAGGGAGGGGGGAATGAAATAGTTAAACATTTGGTTAATTTGCTTTAAAAAGGGAAAGAAGAAAAACAAATTGTCAATATTAAAATTTAGAAAGATGTAAATTCATCACCAATGAAAAGGAAATAAAAGCAAAAATTAGGTACTATTTCCCCCAATATATGCTAATAAATCTGAAAATCAAAGTGAAATGGATGAATATTAACAAAAATCTAAAGTTCCTTGATTAACAGAGGATGAAATAAACTGCTTAAATAACCAAGGTTTTTTTTGTTGTTGTTGTTGTTTGTTTGTTTGTTTTTTGTTTTGTTTTGTTTTTGCGGGGGGGGGGGGTAGGCATTGAACAAGCAATTGAACAAGCCATCTTGGGAATTCCCCAAGAAAAAATCTTCAGGGTCCCATGAATTTATGAGTGAATTTTACCAAACTTTTAAAGAAAAACTATTTTCAATATTATATAACTTATTTGGGAAAATATGAATAGAAAGAGTTTTACTAAATTCCATTTATGACACAAATGTGGTGCTGATTATCTAAACCAATAAGGGCCAAAACAGAGAAAAAAAAATTGAGACCAATTTCATTAATGAATATTGATGGAAAAATTTTAAATAAAGTATTAGCAAAAAGATTACTATAATTTATCACTAAGATAATACACTATGACTAAGTGGGATTTATACAGTGAAGGCAAGATGATTCAATTATCAGGAAATGTATTACCATAATTGACCACATTAATAACAAAACCAGCACAAATTATAGCATTTTCCGTCATGAGTATTCTGAAATTGTCTTGGGTCATAGGATTGCTAAATTCCTTGAGAGCAGGGACTGTTTTGGTTTTGTCTCTTTATCCCAAAACTTACCATAGTTTCTGTTACATAGTAAGCCTCTAATAAAAATTCACTGAATTGAGTTGAATTGAACAATTCTACAAAGTAGGCGAAAACCAGTATCACTATCTCCATTTTACAGATGAGAATCAGATAAATTAAATAATGATTAATTATCCATGTCCTCACAAACAGTATTGGAAAGAATGGTATTTGAATCTAAGTTTTCCTTAGTGCAAGAGTCCAGCTTTCTGGTATGCTACTCTAAGATCTTTCATTTGAAATTGGTGAGGCAAAATCAATTAATGGGTAAATCTGATACCAGTTTCAGCAATTTACCTTATGCAGGCCATGTAATTCTGATGTCTACCTGTGAGATACTTATAAGACTTTTTATTATCTTGATGTATATTGCCAAAATTATTTTTGATAGTGCTAATGTGATAATAAGATGCCTATTCATAGCTTTTAGTTTTGTATAATTCATGAAGATTTTAAATCCAGGAACAAACGGTTTTTCAGATTGGCATATTTCTTTGATTTTCAGAAAGTCATTGTTTATTTACAGATTATATATTCAGGAATCAAATTTTCTTTCCAAATATATAACCTAAGAAATGTATATTCACACTCGCCTATCTATTATACCAATCTTTCATAATTTACTAACTAGTGAAGTCAGACAATTGATTGTGAACTGCTTAGAAGTGGTCAATTTACCAAAACTACACACTTTTCTCTGATGCTGTGCCAAGTAGTCTAATCTATAAAACTATTGCTTCCTTTACAAGAAAAAATCCAATATCTTAAATGAAAGCCAGCAATATTCATCAGCAAAACACAATACTGGTCATAGGTAAATCTAAGGTGAGACCCATACATCAGCAAATACACACACAAACACACATACAAATATTTCAAATTGTCATTCTAAATAGCTTTATGCATAGCTAGCACTCTGTACAATATAGTTACCATGGAAAGATCAATACATTAATTAACAAATATAAGAAGAAAGCATCTTATAACAAAATGGTCCTCAATACAGAAGAAATTAGAATTAGTTCTGCTATTCTCAGGAGTAGTGGCTCAAAAGGTGGCTATGGTGGTCCCTTTTCAAGTATAGTATCCTCAGGGGATAGTCAGGATCTTGTTCTTCTGTTGGATGGATCTAGATCCTTATTAGTATTTGTCTTTTATTTTTTTATTATTATTTTGTATTTATTTTTAATAATAGATTTTTATTTTCAAAATATGTGCAAAGATAGTTTTCAATATTCACCCTTGCAAAACCTTGTTTTCCAAATTTTTTTCTCTTTCTCTTCCCTCTTTCAGACAGCAAGTAATGCATGTTAAATATGTGCAATTCTTCTACACAAAAAAGATGAAAATACTATATTGTGATGCACACTCAGTTCCCACAGTCCTTTGTCTGCATGCAGATGGCTTTCTTCATCACAAGTCTGTTGGAACTGGCCTGAATCACTTTGCTGTTGAAAAGAGCCATATCCATCAGAATTGATCATCATATAATCTTCTTGTTGCCATGTATCATGATCTCTTGGTTCTACTCACTTTACTCAGCATCAGTTTATGTAAGTCTCTGCAGGCCTCTCCGAAATCATCCTGCTTATCCTTTCTTACAGAACAATAATATTCCATTACATTCATATACCATAAGTTATAGTTCCTTGCCACCATAAAAAGGGCTCCTACAAATATTTTTGCACATGTAAGTCCCTTTACCTTTTTTATGATCTCTTTGTAATACAGACCCCAAAGAAATACTACTGGATCAAATGGTATGCACAGTTTGATAGCCCTTTGGGCATCGATCCAAATTGCTCTCCAGAATGGTTGGATCAATTCATAACTTCATATCATTTGTTTTTGAAGAGGACAGTGATATCATGGGATGATGTCATGATTTGAGGGAGATTTATATTTAAGTGAGACAAACGTCACTAGCCTCACACACACTGGAAGACTCAGAGGGAAACAAAAGTCAGGATGATCTATGTTTCCTATATTTCTCAAGATCTTATTTCAAATCTAGCCTCAGGCACTTTTTAGTTCTGTGAGTCTGAGTCCAAAGGCAAGCCAATTTTAAATTCTATAAACTTTGTTATGTATGCATATGCATGGTCCTACATTCTCATACTTCATAATCATGTGAATTATTTCTATTTATTTTTGTGCTTATTTTTTTTGGAATGGTAAAATACTCATTACAGATTGGGAATTTGCTAATTCCTTTCTCCACATAGATATGTAAAGATAACCTACTGTGCTTTCATTAGTCTTTTTTTTTTTTTAAAGCAATTGTATTTAATATGTTTAAATAAAAAACAAAAACTTTGCACAAAATTTATGCCATTTTACTTAAGTGGCTAATGTAGGATATCTATTTTTATATATAACTTTGGTAAGCCTTTTGCAAATGTTAATAATTATGCTCTACTTCATTCAGAACTTTTCAATTTTACCACATTAGCATTACACAAATTAAACAGATTCATATTAGTAATAAAAGGAAAGGAATTAGTCATTTTCCTCATATGTTTTCTATTACTCTCTTAATATTAGCCATATTTCCACAATGGTAATCTATGAAAATATTAAGCAACAGTCATGATTTTGTCGAGATAAGAAAAGTGCTTCTTTCATAAAATGATTTCTGTATTTATACTGATATTCCATTTTTGTGAAGAACTTTACAATTTTTTCCTGTAAAGATACTTTTACATAACAGTGAAAGGACCAAAAAAAGGTCAGTTAGTTTTAGTTATAATGTTCATTTGCCAATGATAATCTGAGTCAAGGACTGCTTGGATGAATGAATTTCACAAGCAATTAATAAGTTAGATATTACCTCCACCTCTTTCCCCTCTCTAACTTATTTAAACAAGAATTATCAATAACTGGCAAAATCAATTGATGTGATTCTTGCCTTTTCTGCCCTCCTATTAAACTGTTAGACATTAAGGAGTAAGGCCATTAAGCAGCTATTGCAATGGAAAGGAGAAGTAAAAGAGTTGAGTAATGAAGAAACTGGATTACAATCCCCTAAGAAGACTAGACTGTAGTTATAAAACTGAACTTGTTTTAAAATTTTCTACCATGTAGTAGATATAATAAATATGTATTTTTAGGCATTAAAACTATTGATCAACTTGGTGAAATCAATCAAATTGGATAATATTAATAACTGATGACAAAATTCTACTTCTTGAGTTTATTATATTTTAGTGAGCCTTTAGTAATACCATGATCTTGGAATAATGGTATATGCAGAAGATAAAAATACTTGGATACTATATGTAGCATTTATGCTTAGCCAAGAAGCACATAAACATTACATAACAACTATAATGTAAAGGTCAAAACAAAAATATCTTCCAGATATCTTTGAGCCTGATCTCCTTAACAATCTAGACCAAAGAATTATAGGAAATGTGTGACTTGGGCTTGCTTATTTTATCTCTGTTGCTCCCCTTTATGAAGACACAAGGAGAAGACACAAGTTTTTCTGAGTTTAATCAGTCCTATTTAGGGAATACTTCTGGAGAAAGATGAGTATACTCATCAATTAGTCCAGATAAGGAGGAACCAGTGCATTATATCACCCTCTATAGGAAAACTTTACCTTTCTTTCTTAATGTTGACTTTTTTTTTTTTTAGTTGATTGTCTCTAAGGTATTTGTTACATTGCTTGTTTGTACATAGTTATTTGCATGCTGTTTTCCCAATTATATAGTGACATGCTTTTTACCTTTCTTTGCATCTCTAGCACTTAGCATATAATAGTTCAGGGCTTATGTTCTAATTTAAATTGCCTCTCTTCAAAATCTTGACCTGAAAATTAAGAAGTTCAGTTTTATGCTGTCTTCTACTCATAACTACCTTTTTAATTATTTATCCTTTTTCATATCCCAACCCAAGATTGTCCTACCAATCAGTCTTTTCCATTTTTTTAATTATTGTGCTTATTAAACACCATTCAAAGATTATTTGAAGATTATTGAAGAGAGGCAATTTAAATTAGAACAATACTGAGAGAACAGGAAAGTGTATTGTGATTGGAAGTTGTTGGAATACATGGGAGCCACCTGGCTGCTGGAGATTCAATCCAGAATGGATCTCCTCTTGTGAGAGGATGATGCAAGGAGACTGAGAAGCAGTTGCTGATTTCTCTGACTGAGAGGCTGGTTGCATTCTCTGACCTCTTTCCTTTTCCCTCTGCCTCCAATTTATCTCACTCCCAGTCAGCAAACACGTGTGTTAGCAAAGGCTGCTTTGCAACTCCTTCAGATGTTATGATCCACAGCTATGGAGGCTCTCAGAGAATTGACCTGTCCCTAAATAGGAAGTCATGGTAAGAATCTGAAAAGTTTTAAAACAGATAGAAGGGGAAGAAGTTGTGATTGGAGAGAAGCCTCCTGGCAGCCAAGACCATGAAGATAGTGTACTTTGAGTGATCACAAGATCAAAGAGGTGGCCATCTCTGTATATTTGGCTAAGGTAAATAAAAGATTCTTGCTTGGTGACTGGAAGAAGTTACTCAAAATGGAAGCAAATATATTGAGGGGAGAGGGAGAAGAAAAGTATCATGGATTAAGTATTGAACTTCAAAAAGGAGAGAGATGACCAGAAGGCCAACAGGTAATAGCTTCCAGGATCTATATAGAAAAATTTATCTGAGTGAACCAAACGTCAAAGGAAGATGTCGAGTGACTATGTTAGGAAAACTGAAGTGACAATGAGAGGCACAGAGTGCCTGGCTCCCTTTGTTGGGTAATGGAAACCAGTAAAAAGAAAAAAAAGTGAATCCAGAAATGGAGAGGGCAGCTAGGGATATATTATTTTCTGAGACCAGTATGTTTCCTTGAGTTCATGAAGACAGGGGAAGAGTTCCTAATATCAAAGTTCTTTGTTAAGATCATTTTACACAGGGCATAATGAAAGGGTAAGGAACAACAGGATAGGCAATCAGAAGGAAGAGGACTGAGATGTATGGGGATGAAGGAGGAGGTATCATAGCAAAAAATGAGAGGTGTTTTTATTTTATTTTTTTATCAAGGGCAACTATCTCTCCATGGAGATTCTGAGAGGATACAAGTTTGCTAGCTTCAGGACAATAAATGTCACATCCTTCTATTTTAAGCAAAGAGCTAATCTTCAGGGTCCAGAAAGGATGTCAATTGGATTTTTTCTCCAGGCATAAGAACTCCCAAGAAACTATTTTAATGACCTAGAAAAATAACAACAAAATTCATATGGAAGAACAAAAGGTGGAGAATTTCAAGGGAATTAATGAAAAAAAAATCAAATGGAGGTACCCTAGCTGTACCTGATTTAAAACTATATTATAAAGCAGCAGTCACCAAAACTATTTGGTATCGTCTAAGAAATAGAGTAGTTGATCAGTGGAAAAGGTTAGGGTCACAAGACAAAATAGTCAATAACTATAGAATTCTAGGTTTGACAAACCCAAATATCCCATCTTTTGTGATAAGAATTCATTTTCTGACAAAAATGCTGGGAAAACTAGAAATTCGTATGACAGAAATTAGGCATGGACCCACACTTAACACCACATACCAAGGTAAGATCAAAATGGGTCCAAGATTTAGGCATAAAGAACGAGATCATAAATAAATTAGAGGAAAATAGGATAGTTTACCTCTCAGACTTGTGAAGGAGGAAGGAATTTGTGAGCAAAGAAGAACTAGAGAAATGATTGATCACAAAATAGAAAATTTTGATTATATCAAATTAAAAAGCTTTTGTACAAACAAAACTAATACAAACAAGATTTGAAAGGAAGCAACAAAGTGGGAAAACATTTTTATAGTCAAAGGTTCTGATAAAGGCCTCATTTCCAAAATATACAGAGAACTAACTCTAATTTATAAGAAATCAAGCCATTCTCCAATTGATAAATGGTCAAAGGATATGAATAGACAATTTTCAGATGATGAAATTGAAACTATTTTCACTCATATGAAAGTGTTCCAAATCACTATTGATCAGAGAAATGCTAATTAAGACAACTCTGAGATACCACTACATACCTGTCAGATTGGCTAAGAAGACAGGAAAAAAATAATGATGAATGTTGGAAGGGATGTGGAAAAACTGGGACACTGATGCATTATTGGTGGAGTTGTGAACGAATTCAACCATTATGGAGAGTAATCTGAAATTATGCCCAAAAATATATCAAACTGTGCATACCTTTTGATGCAGCAGTGCTACTTTTAGGCTTATATCCCAAGGAAATACTAAAGAAGGGAAAGGGACCTGTATGTGTCAAAATGTTTGTGACAGCTCTTTTGTAGCGGTTAGTAACTAGAAAATGAATGGATGTCCATCAATTGGAGAATGTTTGGGTAAACTGTGGTATATGAATGTTATAGAATATTATTGTTTTGTATGAAATGACCAGCAGGATGAATACAGAGAGGCTTGGAGATACTTACATGAACTGATGCTGAGTGAAATGAGCAGAACCAGGAGATCACTGTACACTTTAACAACGATCCTGTATGAGGATGTATTCTGATGGAAGTGGAGATCTAATTCAGTTCCAGTTGATCACTGATGGACAGTATCAGCTATACTCAGAGAAAGAATTGGATGTGGACTACTTGTATTTTTTGTTTTTCTTCCCAGGCTATATTTACCTTCTGAATTCAATTCTTCCTATGCAACAAGAAATTCGGTTCTGCACACATATATTGTATCTAGGATATACTATAACATATTTAATATGTATGGGACCGTCTGCCATCTAGAGGAGGGGGTGGAGGGAAGGAGGGGAACAATCATAACAGAAGTGAGTGCAAGGAATAATGTTGTAAAAAATTACCCATTTCTATGTACTACCAAAAAAAGTTATAATTATAAAATAAAATTTTAAAAAAAGTAGTCGAGACCAATCAATAAATGTTTTGTAACAGGCAACTATGTTAGGCACTGTGCTAAGTGCTGGGATGCCAAAAAGAAGCAAAAGATTGTCCCTGTGTTCAAGGACCTCACAATCAATTAGAAGAGACAACATTCAAAGAAATATACAGGGACTTAACAGAAGGAAGACAGTAGAATTAAGAGTGGTTGGAAAAGGATTTCTGTAGAAGGCAGGATTTTTAATGGAGACTTAAAGGAAACCAAGGAAATCGGGAGTTAAACTGGATGTGGGAGGGCATTCCAAGCAAAGGAAATATCCTGAGAAAATGCCCTGAGTCTGGAGACAGTATGGGTTGGGTGGAACAGCAAGGAGATCAGTATGATTGAATGAAAGAATATTGTGTGTGAGGGGTTATGTAAACTATATAAGACTGGGGAGGTAGGAATGGAGGGGAGATGAAGGTAACAGGGGATACCTAAAGGAGTAGCTAATTGTGACAGAAGTGCTAGATAGCCCATGATAGCTAAGGAGTTCTAAATATATATAGGAGTGTGTAAATGAAGAACAGAATGGCACAGGGAGAGTGATCAGAGGCTTGAGAAAGAGGAATCCATGTAGGGAAAACTGATTCAGTACAATTCATCAGGATCTAAAACCTGGGACCTTTTATCCTAAATCTAATACTTTTCACTATTTTGTGCTGCCTCCAGGGAAGGAGCCTTAGAATGATGGAGATATGACAATACTTGAACATATAAGATAATTGGGACCATTCTAGTCAAAAAGTATTAGGATGTGTGAGAGAAAACAACTAGAAATTGAGGAGCAATGGGAGAGGGAACTTGGTTCATCCGCATTCATTTGAGATACTACAAATATTGTTGAAATGTAATGTTGGGAATGTGATTGGTAATTTCCTGGCCTGGCATTTAGCCATGCCAGTGAGACTGAAATAGGACTTTGTTTTAATGGAGCACTTTTGAATACATTATCTCATTATCATTAACTAAATCCCTTCTTACCAATAAAATGGAAACACTGACTCATAAATACATTCATGCCACATGAGTCTGGCTGGCCATTGTGACTAGATAATTATTTACTTGTAATTTGAGGGTGCAGAAGAGTGAGGAAGGAAGGAAGAGAAGGAAGGGAAGGAAGGGAAGGAAAGGAAGGAAAAGAAGAAAGTGAAGCAAGAAGGAAGAAGAAAGGGCAAAGGAAGAAGAAAGGAAGAAGAAAGGAAGACTTCTAATCTTAATGCCTGAATGTTTTCTGCCAGCAAAATATGTTGAGTGAACAATTGCTCAGTCACTTTATTTGTCCTATCTCTCTGTTGCTTCTCCAGCAGGAGCTAATTTTGTTGAGCAAACTCAAGCTATAATGCAAATGTTTATTGAATGCATATTCAAACCCTGCAAATCCAGCCTGGCAACATGGCCATTGTAGGTGTCTGTATTAGGAGCTACTTTTCCCAGAGACTGACTATACTGAAGAAGTCAATGACCTATAAATTACAGTGAAAATGCTCAAGCTGATCTTGTAGATGAATGTTTTTGATTAGGGTCTACAAAAAATAGATTTCAATTTCTATAAAAACAAAGTGCTGAGATATTTGGAAAAGCTCAATATCAGCCAAAAAATATTAACATGAAGAAAAGAGAATTGTAATTTCACTCCATACTTTGTAAAAAGTACAGGCAGGTCTACACTTGGCTTTTTACTATTATCTTGGACAGCAGAGACAGGAAAACAGGGGGGAAAAGGAGACAGAAGGGTGAAATCCAGTGCTTTTGCAAATATATTATTTTATGTTAATGGATCTTATTAATTAGACAATGATAGGACAATCAATGGCCACAGTGGAAGGCTTGTGGACTAATATAAGCCCAAACAAAATTTCTCCACCCCCTTTGTGCATTCATTATGTTTCCCGGTTTTCCACATTAAACCATGTGATTGATCACTTTTACCTTTTGTATTAGATTACTCTGTTGCCATCTGACTGCTGAGGTTTAGGGAGCCATAACTCATCAGCATGTGAGTGGAATTTTTCCAGGAGCTCTGAAAGATTCATAAAAAAAATCTGTGTCAGCTACACTAACTGTCAATAGAGAACTGGGAAAAGAGGTTAGTGCCTTGAACCAAAAACAATGCAAATGACACCTCATCATAACAACAAACCACATTTCTTATTAGATTGTTGTTGAAACCCAGGTCTATCTTCACTTATTCCTTGGGTGGATGAGGAAGAGGGCAACAATGCCTCTCTAAACTAGTGGAACTTTGTGGAAAAAAATTGACAATATAAATATGTATTGTCAAGCAGAACAAAATGACATTTAAAAAGTACATATCAGGAGTTCCCAGTGTCTTAAACAATATTCTTTTTTTATTCTTCCTTGTATACTGAAACATTGTTGTTGCTTATTATTGTTGATAAAAAATAATGAGGACAAATTTAAATTAAAAAATAATAAAAGCAAACAGTTTAGAGAGGGTTACAAAGAGAATTAACTGAACGGGTTTCTTACCATCCTTCCTTTCTGGTCCTAGCATTATTAAGAATCCAAAGCACAGAAAAAAAGGAGCCCCTTTGACTAAAAAAAAATTAAATATTTCTTTATGTAGGAGATTTATTTTGGATGAGTTGCTGACTTCAACCTTTGGCAAATAGTCTTGTTTCTTAGATGTTATTTTTGGGGGCCATTGGAGACAATTGGGATTACTTAACTGTGCCCAGGGTTACATCACTAGTAAGTATCTGAGATCATATTTGAATTCAGGTCCTCCTAACTCCAGATGTGAGAAATTAATAATTTTTTATTCTTAAATCTTAGATTTCTTTAAGGGTCAACTAAGATAAAAATTCCTATATGAAACTTTTCATATTCTCCCCCTATCTTTTCGTTTTAAAGTGGTCTCTCAATTGTCTAATATTTTTGCATTTACATTACATTTCAATTCTCTAGTATAGTTCTTCATTTTTGTCTTTATATCCCCAGAGCCATATTAAATTGAAAATGTTTTATCATAATTGAATTTGGGGAGCTGCAAATTAGGTGATATGTGAAAAAACTATATGAAAGTTATGGTAGTTTATAGTTTTGATTCACTTGAAGGTCTTAAAAGCATTCCTTGCTTATACACAAAAATGAAGAAGTAGGGTAATTATCAAATATATTAAAAAAAGATATTAAATGTGCACTAGTAAGTGTAGGAAGTTGGAGGCTGGAGATCATTTTAGGTAAGAAACTTCTTCCTGATCCATGGTTCAAAATTTGACTGCCTCTTTCTGTTCCTTCCCTTATGCCATGGCATTCTCCCTAGGCCTACCAGACCTCCTCTCCAACTCAATGTATCACTTTTTGTGTAGCTTTTCCTTAGGGCCCGGATTTCTGCTAAGCAGGACCAATTGTTAATATATTCATTAGGTTATATTGCGCTCATTTTTACTTTTGAGGAAAAATATGCATTTTGGCAGTGACTTTTTACATCATTTATAGTATAGCAATCTTTTGATATAAATAGTTCAAGTGATATTTTCCCAATTAAGGATTAAGGTAGAAAGAGGTTAAGTGAGTGATGAAGATTTTATATACTAAATGTCAGAGTAAGGAATCATACCTGAGACTTTTGACTTTTTGCTCTAAATGTCTTTTCACTTTTATTCTTTAATGCTAACATTATTTATTTATTTATTTTGTTTTTTGTTAATTTTTATAATTATAACATTTTCTTTGACAGTACATATGCATAAGTAATTTTTTTTTTTACACAAGATTACCCTTTTACTCCCTTCTGTTCTGAGTTTTTCCCCTCCTTCCCTCCACCCCCTCCCCTAGATGGCAGGCATTCCCATACATATTAAATATCTTATAGTATATCATAGGTACAATATATATGTGCAGAACCGAATTTTGTTGTTGTTGTTGTTGCAAAGGAAGGACTGTATTCTCAAGGTAAAAATAATCTGGGAAGAGAAACAAAACAAAACAAACAAACAAAAAAAAAACAATGCTCACAGTTTACACTCATTTCCCAGTGTTCCTTTTCTGGATGTAGCTGATTCTGTCCATCATTGATCAATTGGAATTGGATTAGATCTTCTCTATGTTGAAGATATTCATTTCCATCTGAATACATCCTCATACAGTATCATTGTTGAAGTATATAATGATCCCCTAGTTCTGCTCGTTTCACTCAGCATCACTTGATGTAAGTATCTCCAAGCCTCTTTGTATTTCTCCAGTTGGTCATTTCTTACAGAACAATAATATTGCATAACATTCATATACCATAATTTACCCAACCATTCTCCAATTGATGGACATCTATTCATTTTCCAATTTTTAACCACTATGAAAAGGGCTGCCACAAACATTTTGGCACATACAGGTCCCTTTCCCTTCTTTAGTATTTCCTTGGGATATAAGCCCAGTAGTAGCACTGCTGGGTCAAAGGGTATGCACATTTTGATAACTTTTTGGGAATAATTCCAGATTGTTCTCCAGAAAGATTGGATTCTTTCACAGCTCCACCAACAATGCATCAGTGTCCCAGTTTTCCCACAGCTCATCCAACATTCATTGTTATTTGTTCCTGTCATCTTAGCTAATCTGACAGGTGTATAATGATATCTCAGACTTGTCTTAATTTGCATTTCTCTGCTCAATAGTGATTTGGAACACTCTTTCATATGAGTGGAAATAGTTTTAATTTCATCATCTGAAAATTGTCTATTCATATCCTTTGACCACTTATCAATTGGAGAATGGCTTGATTTCTTATAAATTAAAGTCAACTCTCTGTATATTTTGGAGATGAGGCCTTTATCAGAACCTTTAACTATAAAAATATTTTCCCAATTTGTTACTTTCCTTCTAATCTTGTTTGCATTAGTTTTGTTTGTGCAGAAACTTTTTAATTTGGTGTTATCAAAATTTTCTATTTTGTGATCAATAATGGTCTCTAGTTCTCCTTTGGACACAAACTCCTTCCTCCTCCACAAGTCCGAGAGGTAAACCATCCCATGTTCCTCCAATTTATTTATGATTTCGTTCTTTAAGCCTAAATCTTGGACCCATTTTGATCTTATCTTAGTATGTAGTTTTAAATGTGGGTCCATGCCTAGTTTCTGCCATACTAATTTCCAGTTTTCCCAGCAGTTTTGTCAAATAATGAATTATTATCCCCAAATTTGGGATCTTTGGGTTTGTCAAACACTAGATTGCTATTTTTATTCACTATCTTGCCCTGTGAACCTAACCTATGGCACTGATCAACTAGTCTATTTCTTAGCCAATACCAAATGGTTTTGGTGACTGTTGCTTTATAATATAGTTCTAGATCAGGTACAGCTAGACCACCTTCATTTAATTTTTTTTCATTACTTCCCTTGAAATTCTCGACCTTTTTTTGTTCCATATGAATTCTATTGTTATTTTTTTCCAGGTAATGCTAACATTTTTAATCTCCAGAATATGAAAGGTTTCAAATTTTATTTATCTGTTTCATTTTAGGGGCAACCTGGGGGGCGACTTCTGTGAGAGAGTAAGAAGGTATTTTGTACTAGGCTTTTATATAAACTATACTCTTAAGCAATTGTGTTGAGAGAGCAATTTAAAAGCAAGTTATTTTAGGATATCAGTAAATATTCAATAACAATTCAATAAAATTTGGGAGAAGCCAAAATACAAATTTGTGTGGACCTGAAACAAGATGTAGGTAAGTTGAGCTGCATCTGTGTTCTACATAGATTCAGGAACTGAGGGAAGCTAGAATCCCATGTAACCTTCTTTAGCATTCCTGGAGAATTATTGAAGACAGGGGGACATTATGGGCTCAAGCAATCTCTTGTCACATAAAACACAGATTAAAACTTTATAAAAATAATAAATTTTCTGAACAACAAAATATTTTCCATAGTCTCAATAGGCTTAAGCAAATTGGGGGGAAAATGTACCTGCTCATCTTAGAATAACTAGATAAAAGACTCCCATTGACTAAGCTGCAATAAAAAATTCCTTACACTGGATTATCAGAATCAGAATTACAGAATATGAAAGCTACAAGTGACAACACCAATCACTTAACCTAATTTATATATAAAAGTATCCAACTCTCACATATTAGAATAATGACTGATCACTGTCTGCTTGGAATCTTTTAAAGAGGAGCAAGCCAGAATTCTTCAAGGAAGGCCATTCTATTTTTGGACATTGGTAGTAAGGTTCATTTTGTTTGTTTGTTTTTCCTGACAAAAAGTCAAATTTATTTATTTATTTATTATTTTGCAGTTTTTACCCATTGCTTATCATTCTGTCCTCCTGAGTCAGATAAAACAAGCCTAGTCCCTCTTTCACACCTAAGCCTTCTTCAGATTACACATTCCTAACTGTTTCAACCAGGTAGCTTGACATCCCAATGCACTTGAACTCATCACATTAATCATGTAAAAATGTTCATATTAATAGCTAGTGTTGGACCTAAGTCAGGAAGACGAAAGGTCAAATATGTAAACCCTTACTAACTTTGTCTACTAGGCAAGTCACTTAACCCATTTTTTTAAACTATGGTCTGAAACTCCATATGATTTGTTTTCAGCAAATGTTTGATTTGTATACGTATTTCATATATCTATATTCCAGGAGTCATGTAAAAATTTCTTGCATGAAAAGGGGTTGTGAGTAGAAAAAGTTCAAGTAGCCCTGAAATCTGTTTGGTAACATCATGTCATCATCATTGTCATCATTATCACCATCATCACAAAGGAAAGGGAAAGCAGATGAAAGAAGAAAAATTTACTCTCCAACCTTTGACTTGAGGCTGTGGCTCAGTTCAATGTCTTCTTGGGGGAGGTGTTAGCTCCTACTCCTATATAACATGAAGGAGAAAAGTAAATCCACTGTTAATTTCCATATTAAACTTAGGGATATCACAAGATGATCAAGCCTTTTCTCATTTCATGTATTATTTTATATATCATATTCATTTTTAGAAACCAAATGAATGTTAACAAACTAGTGAATTCAGAAAAGGACAACAGCAAATGATTGAATAGCAGGAGTAACTGGTTACAAGGAAAGATCTATCTAACATGATAGTAGCTTTAAATCCAGGAATGGAAATTTAATGGAAGGGAAACAGATAAAACCTGAGAGATAATCTTGAGCTAAAGATTCACTTACAAGTCTATGTGGTATTGAGTACTAGTAAAAAAATGACAAGAGAAAAACAGATTTTTAAAATACCATAGTTCAGTCCTTTATTGATAAACTCCTATAAGCTAATGTCACAGGAAAAGCACTGCCAGAATGCCAAAAAAAAAAAAGTCTAAACACTAGTATTGCACCATGACGGCTGCTGACACACATAGCAACCCCATTTAGCACAAAGATTTTGGCAAATATACTAGCACAAACACTAAAATTAGGCAGATGCTCTCAAAGTTTCACCATCTCCAGTGGCTTCCCTTATGGACTCTACGCTGTTTGGAGCACTGTACATATTATTGCAGAATTCTAGCTATTTCTGGTTGAAAACCCATCTCATTACCCACCTGCTGTTCTTCCTCCGCACTTAACCTGTTAATCAAAACCACCACCTGGTACATATAGTTTGTATATTATGAATTGTAGTTGTGTGTGTAATCTTCATGGTTTATTTTGTTCCTTCAAAGTACTTTGTCATTGAGTTAATAGTTATGGTCTATACAATTTAATTTAAATGTCAAAAAGTATCTAGGTAAAATATCTCCTTTACAGATGTGTAAAAACAGAAGATTTGCTTCTGAAAGGAAGGGAGATACCAAGTACCTACTATGTTATGAACACTTTACAACTATCATCTCATTTTAACTTCACAACATTTCTCTGCAATGGCTGATATTATTACCCCTATTTTACAACTAATGAAACTGGAGGGCAAACAAAAGTTAAAGGACTTTCCCAGGTTCCACTAACTAGTAACTTTCTGAGGCTAGAATGGAACTTATCTTCCTGATTCCAGGTCTAGTGCTGTTTACTTTTCTATCCAATTGGTATATGGAGGATGATGGCTAAATATTTTCTGATGTAATATCAAATTATGGAATCCATTCAGTTAAAAAAATATGAAGTTCAAGGCTTTAGGGTTACAGAAAGGAAAATAACACACTATCTTGTTGCCATGAATCAGTACACATCCTATTCCACTGAGAAAATGAAAATCAAACCAAAATCTGAGCTGGACTTCAGGATAGTACCTTTGTTGCTGAGAGTTAGTTGCCATGTCAATTTCCAGAAATGCCCTAGAGCTCAGGTGAATTGCCATTCATCTACTTGACTTTAGCCCAGGATCAGAACCTCAATTATACCTTTTTTCCTATGAATCTATTCTCATGCCTGGAGAAAAAAATCCAACTGACATCCTTTCTGGACCCTGAAGATTAGCTCTTTGCTTAAAATAGAAGGATGTGACATTTATTGTCCTGAAGCTAGCAAACTTGTATCCTCTCAGAATCTCCATGGAGAGATAGTTGGCCTTGATAAAAAAATAAAATAAAAACACCTCTCATTTTTTGCTATGATACCTCCTCCTTCATCCCCATACATCTCAGTCCTCTTCCTTCTGATTGCCTATCCTGTTGTTCCTTACCCTTTCATTATGCCCTGTGTAAAATGATCTTAACAAAGAACTTTGATATTAGGAACTCTTCCCCTGTCTTCATGAACTCAAGGAAACATACTGGTCTCAGAAAGTAATATATCCCTGGCGCCCTCTCCATTTCTGGATTCACTTTTTTTTTTTTTTCTTTTCTTTTTACTGGATTCCATTACCCAACAAAGGGAGTCAGGCACTCCGTGCCTCTCATTGTCACTTCAGTTTTCCTAATAACATAGTCACTTGACATTTTCCTTTGATGTTTGGTTCACTCAGATAAATTTTTCTATATAGATCCTGGAAGCTATTACCTGTTGGCCTTCTGGTCATCTCTCTCCTTTTCGAAGTTCAATACTTAATCCATGATACTTTTCTTCTCCCTCTCCCCTCAATATATTTGCTTCCATTTTGAGTAACTTCTTCCAGTCACCAAGCAAGAATCTTTTATTTACCTTAGCCAAATATACAGAGATGGCCACCTCTTTGATCTTGTGATCACTCAAAGTACACTATCTTCATGGTCTTGGCTGCCAGGAGGCTTCTCTCCAATCACAACTTCTTCCCCTTCTATCTGTTTTAAAACTTTTCAGATTCTTACCATGACTTCCTATTTAGGGACAGGTCAATTCTCTGAGAGCCTCCATAGCTGTGGATCATAACATCTGAAGGAGTTGCAAAGCAGCCTTTGCTAACACACGTGTTTGCTGACTGGGAGTGAGATAAATTGGAGGCAGAGGGGAAAGGAAAGAGGTCAGAGAATGCAACCAGCCTCTCAGTCAGAGAGATCAGCAACTGCTTCTTAATCTCCTTGCATCATCCTCTCATAAGAGGAGATCCATTCTGGATTGAATCTCCAGCAGCCAGGTGGCTCCCATGTATTCCAACAACTTCCAATCACAATACACTTTCCTGTTCTCTCAGTATTGTTCTAATTTAAATTGCCTCTCTTCAATAATCTTGATCTGAAAATTAAGAAGTTCAGTTTTATGCTGTCTTCTACTCATAAATGCCTCTTTTATTATTTATCCTTTTTAATATCCCACCCTGAGATTGCCCTATCCATCAGTCTTTTCCATTTTTTTTATTATTGTGCTTATTAAACACCATTCAAAGAAATTACCCAAACATGCAGAGGTCTACTACAAATTATTATTTTTAAATCTTTCTTGATAACTGTAGTAGGCCCTTACTGCAACCAGGCAGCCCATTTAGCTAGAAATTATCTGAGTCAAAATTTACCATAAATCATACTGACCTTAGGGACATTCCAGAAATACTGAAGTTACTTTATAAAACCCCATCTAAGTCTTGTTATGGGCCCACCGAGGTCTTAGTTCCATCCAAAATGCTAATGTTTTTGACTCAGTCCAATAGGCTGTGCTTTGGTTTCACTCAAGTTTTACTAGATGTTTACACTTACATGCTGAAGTACATTTAAGCAAACTATCTAATGCAGCAGTTTACATTCTTGTACCCTTGTTTAAACTTTTTTTAATATGAAACTTGACAGAGATTTACCTATTTTTTTAATTTTTTTTTTTTTTTTTTTTTTGCTTTCTGGAGACTCCGCTAAACCAACTTAATAAAATTTTGTATAAAAACCTAGATTTTCAGGGGCAGCTAGGTGGCACAATGAATAGAGCACCAGCCCTGAAGTTAAGAGGACTGGAGTTCAAATCTGGTGTCAGACATTTAACACTTCCTAGTTGTGTGACCCTGGGCAAGTCACTTAACCCCAACTGCCTCAGGGGAAAAAAAAAAGATTTTGAAGTTTGTTCTCAACCAATATTGTCTCAAATGATGTATTTAACCTTTCTTCTCAATAAGATACCTTATTTTAATAATAAAACATAGTTAATCTGTATGAGCTGCCTCTTTTCCTTATATATTAATTCTAAATCTCAAAAACCATTAAATCTACCCTCTTTCATCCCAGATTCCTTTTCTATTATCAGAGGAAAATGTTTCTCCTTGCCAATGTCCTTCAATTTGTATTTTCTATTCTAACTCCTGTCTATTCCTAGAACTTTTCCTTTCTCCAATCTTTAGACTTGATTTATCTACTAGCCCTTTTCCAAATGACTAACAATATTCCCAGTTCTTTCCTGTCTGGCAAACTAAACATTTACTTAGAACATGATATATACCCAGACTATCATATTCCTCTATTCCTCCTTCCTTTTATGGTAAAGTTCTTAGAAAAAGATGTCTATACTTGTTGCTTTCATTTTCTCATTTTCATTTTCATTACCACTTACTTTTCAACAGCGTGTAATCTAAATTACAATCTTACCATTTAATTGAAATGAATCTCTAAATAGTTAACAAACATTTGTTAATGTTAAGGGCCACTGAATTTAGCTCAAACTTTATTTTTTTAATTCTTTTAGGGCTTTTGATACTCTAAGAAGATTATGCCCTCCTTCTAGATGCTCTTTCTTGGATTTTGACACAGTCATCTCTCCTAGTTCTCCTTATATATGTTTTACAACTCTATTTCCGTATCCTTTTCTGGATCATTATGTCCAACTAGTTATGCCAGAGAACTCTCGCTTGTGCCCTCTCTTATTTTCTCTTTATATTATTTCTTTTTCAAATGTAACTAGTTCCCATGAGTTTAATTATCATATATGTATCCAACCATCCTTTTTTTCCTCTTTTTTTTTTTAGTTTGCCATCACTAATTTCTATGGAATATTTCTACATGAGTATCCTAGAAGCATGTAAAATTTCATAATTTGAAATGGACTTGTCTTTTTTTTTTCTTAAATATGTCCCAATTCTCTTATTTCTATCAAGGGCATTAACCATCTCTTACAAGCTCAGCCATTTCTGTGACTACTAAGTCTCACTTATTCCACATAAATATCCAATTGCCAAATCTTATCAATTCTACCTCAAAAATCCACTCAATATCCCTACTCAGGTGTCTACCACCTTAATTCAAGGCATTATCACTTCTCATCAGAACCATAGCATCATAATCAATCTCTCTGCCTCCAGTCTCTTTTCTCTCCAATACATACTTCTAAAAAAATAGATGTCACCCTTTGGCTCTCCTGCTTGAAAAATTTCATTGGTTTCCTGTTACTTCTAGAATAAAATAATAAAATATTTTCCCTACATGTGAAGTAACAACTCTAACCATTGTCTTTACATAGACAATGAAATGCTGACTCCCATTTCCTCTTGAACAGGATTCAGCTAGAAGGCCACATCCTGTAGAAGGTTTTCCTCTAACATAGCTCCCCAGAATTGTGGCTCAAATTATTATTTTTTACTTATCCTTGTATATTTTGTCTTCTGATGCAAGCACACATTTAGTGGAATGTAAGCTTCCTTTAAAATTGATTATTTTAATTTTATTACTTGTACAGAGAATAGTACAGAGCCTCGCACATAGTAGGATAAACAGTAAATCTATTGAACTGAATTTGCTTTTATTTTATTGGAAGAAAAAAACTTTAATGACTTAGGGGGAAAGAAGTTTTTGAATCATTTAATAAGTATGTGGACAGATGGACAGTTTAGTCCTTTTCTAAGTTTTATGGAGAATTCATGAGAAACATTAGAATACAATAAGAAATACAATGATAATGAAAATGTATTCCTAAAGAACTTAAGGGATCCCCTTTTTTGGTAATCTATAAATATCTTTTTAACTGAGTCACATTGTATCACTGAAAGGGACATTGAAGTATATGGAAGTTAGATAGCACAGCTAAGGGTAAATGTGATACTTCCATTTCGATTTTTTTAATTACAACAATTTCTGATGGGAAGGCAAATTAATTCCATCAGTTTTATAATCCATTCTCATTCTATGAGCCTATGTTTCATGTTTTAGTAGATATGGTGGGAAGAATGGTTACAGTAGCTATTCGATGATCAAATCAGAAATTCTTACTAGTAAAACTATCTTTATCTCAGACAAAGAAAAGCTGAAGGCATCAAACAGAATGAAGGAAAAAAATAGTCTTTAATAATGAAAATTCTCAATCCAGGTGATGTTTTTGATATAATTAAGTTTAGTAAGTCTAAATTATATTTTTATCTAAATATATTTTGGGGAAAAATTCAATAAATTGCTCAAATCAATCTTTGCAAGAAACTTGAAGTAATTGACAGTTATGGATAACATATAATTTAATGAAGTCAGCCAATCAGGCTATAAATATATTGTTTACATAAGAATGTACATTTCTTACAACTAGTCTTTAACCCTTTGAACTACGTGTTTTCCTCATACTGTATAACTTTCTTTAAAAAAAGTGGTCAAACTTTTATTATGAATGATATTTTAAAGTGGAGTGAACAAGGTACTTACAAATATAATGTAGGGGAAGGAGACAACATGACCCAGAAAAGACTTATTCATTTTTTATTTCTCTGATAACTCCCTGAGCAGATCTATGAAGTCCCTAAAGCTAGGTAGGGTCAGGATAAACTATTAGCCTTTTCTCAAACTTTGAAGTAATATAAACCAGCAGCTATTTCATGAAGTTGACAAACCCAGAAAATATTAAGATGAATTATCAGGAGTCATAGAAATTGGAAATCTGCTGCTATCACTTCTGGTGTGACTTTTGATAAATGAACAGATATTTGTGTATGCATTTTATCATGTGTGTTTAGTGAATTAGTTTGCATTGTAGATTCCTGAACTCTGTTCCATCCATCACAACTTGGAAGTGAGAAGTGTAATAGGAATGTGTAATTCAATCACATTTGGGGGTCATTTGAACAGAGGCTCTGTATTCATAGGAAAACCCCTAAAGTAGGACCATATTTATTTACCTCATTGCAAAGACTAACAGATGAAAGAAGAAAAAAATCACTTTTGTATTTGTTTTGCATACCATAGATATTTCCCAAAACATATTGTTTTGGCCACAAAACACTTATAACAAAGAAAAACAGCTAATCAAAGTAAACCAACAAAGGTAATTGTTGCAAGCTGATTGAGCTTACAACATCCTACACCTGTATTCTCCCACTTTAACAAAAGTGATGAAATAATCTATCCTCTAGAACCAAGACTAATGCCTGCATCAAATCTGAATACAGCTGACATTAGACATTGGAATACAGTAAATAAACAGATGGTCTTGGAATTAAAATGCCCAGGATCAAATATCAATACTGATACATATTGGTTATATGATCCCAGACAAGTGACTTAATATCTCAATGCTTGTACAGCTTTTGAAGGCTATATGTTGCAGAAAAGGTGCTGATCTGCATTAGCATTGAGAATATTCTCACTGGGAATTCCTGATATAAGTGAAAGGATAGATCCAATCTGAATCCTTTTTATATAAATAATTATAGACACCAGGCATATTCAATAAAGTTTAATTATATTTATATCAAATATAGTTACATATGTTCTGCTATTAGTCAATACATGGGCACTTTTCAGGTCTTTGCTACCACAAAAATTTTAACATGCTGTTGTATATAGAGGACATTTCTTGCTGCCTTTGATCTTTTAAAGTAAATTCATAATAATGGGATCACTGGGTAAAAGAATGTCAAATCAACAACCACTTAAAATGCCTATTACTTGCCAGTCATCCTATGAGAGATGGAAGATATAATTAACAAAAGATGAAAATAGAAATTGATACTCTGAAGAAGCATATATTCCATATGAAAAGACATAAAATGTTTATAGATATATAGATATATAGATAATATATATACACACATATGTATATATTTACAATTTTAACATTTTAACATTGTAAATATAGAAATTTGCAAGTTTCTATATTTGTGGAATACAGAATGATTTTATACATATGTATATTCACATATACATATATGAACATATGCATACATACCCATAGATTTATATTTATATAAAATATAAAATTAATACAAGGTAGTTACAAAAGAAATTAGTAGTTGAGAAGGTTCAGAAAAGCCTTAATGAAGTTGGTCCTTAATTTTATCTTTTAAGGAAGTGAGGGAGTCTCTGAGAAGGAGACTCTGTATATAGATGATACCTAACAAAAAGGCATAGAATCAAGAGATGGAAAGATGTATGTAAAGAAAGAGTACAACTTGGATGAACTACTGATGGTGAGAAATGAACTAATATATATCAATACGGGAAAAGTAGGTTGCAAAGGGCTTTAAAGGTCAAAATGAGAAGTGTGTATTTTATCAGAGAGGCAATTTGGGACTCACTACAGTTTATTGATAGCACATGATATAGATCTATTACTAAGGACAATAATACCCACAATTATATGGAGGAGGGAGTTGAACTATATAAATATTTGAAGCAAAGTTATCAATTAAAAAAATCACTACAATAATCTAACTAAGAGAAAATATGAAGATTGAATTAAGGTAATGTCTTGTGTAAATACAGAGAAGGTATAAGAAAAAAAGAAAGGTTCTGAAGGTAAAAATTATCATGATTTGGCTACTAATTACTTATGTGGGATGAAGAAGTGTCAGGACTCAATAACTTATGAAGCTTGGAGAATTGGAAGAAAACTTACTAAAATAGGTAAGTTTGGTAAAGGAGTAGATTTTGTCAAGACATAAATTTATGCTTTAAGTGCACTGAATTAGCAATGCCTGCAAAACATTCCATTTGAATGAGCCAATCAGTAACTGGTGATGAAAAATTAAATCGTGTGAGAATATAGAGATTTATATAATCAAATCTATGTGAGCTGATGAAGTCACCAAAAGAGTGTGTGATTGTTTAAAGAAAGCAGAAGGCCCAGGACAAAGTTTTGGAGAACAGGCAGTTAGGAAATATTGCAACTGATGACACAGGAAGGGAGATTATGGAACGTGATCATACAGACAGGAGAAAAGTAAAAATAATGTTATATAAATGGAAAGAAAGGTGAGTATTCAGAAATAGATCATGGCGGGGGGCAGAGCCAAGATGGCAGAGAAAATACAGGGGAATCTGTAAGCTCCCTTCTTCCCTCATTACCAATTAGTTAAATCAGCCTCAAAAATAACGCTGGACTGATAGAAACCACAAGGATTGGAAGACCCCTCTTTTGTTACTCAGATATCATTATAAAAATTCATGACAATAGGTAAAGTTCTAATAACCTGAGTGAACTTCTAGTATAGGAATTGGGGATAGCTGGATATAAAATCAGAATGCTATGGATTCAAATCCTGTTTCTATTAGACTACTTATTGTTTTTAGTGTTCTGAAGAACTAATCTTTACTGATCAGAGAAATGCAAATTAAGACAACTCTGAGATACCACTAAACACCTGTCAGATTGGCTAAGATGACAGGAACAAATAATGATGAATGTTGGAGGGGATGTGGGAAAACTGGGACACTGATACATTGTTGGTGGAGTTGTGAAAGAATCCAGCCATTCTGGAGAGCAATCTGGAACTATGCCCAAAAAGTTATTAAACTGTGCATACCCTTTGATCCAGCATTGCGGCTATTGGACTTATATCCCAAAGAAATACTAAAGAGGGGAAAGGGACCTGTATGTGCCAAAATGTTTGTGGCAGCTCTTTTTGTAGTGGCTAGAAACTAGAAGATGAATGGATGTTCATCTCAAAGAAAAAAAGGTCAAGAATTTTAAGGGAATTAATGGAAAAAATGCAAAGGAAGGTTGCCTCGCTGTGCCAGACTTAAAACTATATTATAAAGCAGTGGTTATCAAAACTATTTAGTACTGGCTAAGAAATAGAATAGTCAATCAGTGGAATAGATTATTTTCCCAAGACACAATAGTCAATGACTATTAAAATTTAGTGTTTAATAAACCTAAACACTACAGCTTCTGGGATAAGAAGTCATTATTTGACAAAAACTGCTGGCTGGGAAGATTGGAAAATAGTAAGGCAGAATCTAGGCAATGAGTATTAAGTAACCTCTATACCAAGATAAGATCAAAATGAGTTCATGATTTAGACATAGGCTAGTTTACCTTTTGGATCTGGGAGAAGGAAGGAATTTGTGGTCAAAGAAAAACTGTACTATATTATTGAATACAAAATGGATAATTTTGATTATATTAAGTTTTAAAAGTTTTTATACAACCTAAATCAATACAGAAAAGATTAAAAGTGACGCAGGAAAGTGAAGCGTCTAAGGGATAGATAATTGATTCAAATTTTTAAGGTATAAGCCATTCTCCAATTGATAAATGGCCAAAAGATATGAACAGAAAATTTTCAGATGAAAAATTAAAAATATTTCTAATCATATGAAAAAATGCTCTAAATCATTATTGATTAGAGAAATGCAAATTAAGACAACTCTGAGATACCATTACATATCTCTCAGGTTACTTATGACAGAAAAATATAATGATGAATGTTGTAGGGAATATGTGAAAATTGTGACAC
Organism: Sminthopsis crassicaudata; assembly: GCF_048593235.1. Taxonomy (NCBI): domain Eukaryota; kingdom Metazoa; phylum Chordata; class Mammalia; order Dasyuromorphia; family Dasyuridae; genus Sminthopsis; species Sminthopsis crassicaudata. Next base: position 568,612,177 of record NC_133617.1, on the reverse strand, counting down.
TAATAAATTATTAATGGAGTTGTGAACTGTTTCAACAAATCTGGAGAGCCATTTGGAAGTATGCCCAATGGGCTATCAAACTGTGCATACATTTTTATCCAGTAGTGTTTCCATTGGGCTTGCATCCCAAAGAGATCTTAAAGGAGGGAAAGGGACCCACATGTGCAAAAATATTTGCAACAGCCCTTTTTGTAGTGGCAAGAAACAAGATACAGAATGAATGCCCCTCAACTGGGGAATAGATGAATAAATTATGGTATAAGAATGTTACAGAATATTATTGCTCTATATGAAACAAAGAAGCAGAATGATTTCAAACTGGCCTGGAGAAACTTATATGAATTGATGCTAAGTGAAATAAGTAGATCTAGGAGATCATTGTACACAGTAAGAACAAAATGCAATGATAAATTCTGATGGACATGATGTACATCAGATGTCCAATAATGAGGTGATTCAGGCCAATTCTAATAGACTTGTGATAGAAAGAGCTATCTGCATCTAGAAAAAAGGACTATAGGGACTTAATATGGATCACAACATAGTATTTTTACTTTTTTTGTTATTGTTTCTTTGCTTTTTGTTTTCTTTCTCTTTTTTCCCTTTTTGATCTGATTTTTTCTTGTACAGCATAACAATTGTAAAAACATGTATAGAAGAATTGTGTATGTTTAACATATATCTGATTACTTACTATCTGGGAGAGGGTATTGGGGAAGAGAGGAAGAAAAATTTGGAACACAATGTTTTGCAAGTGTGAATGCTGAAAACTATCTTTGCATATATTTTAAAAATAAAAACCTATAATTAAAAAAGAGATATTATACTCAAACTTTCCAATTTCAAAATAAAATATAATTCAAGAATGCAAAGAAAATATGTTCACATACCACATGAAAATTAGTAGTAAATTTAGTAGAAAATTAGTAAAATTAATAGTAAAGCTCAAGTTTACTTGATTTTACGAGATTAAAGATATTATAATATTCCAAAAACAAAGATTGTTTTGTATCTTAGAAACCATTAGCTTCACAGAAAATTGACAATCACCTTAAGAATTAATATAAAAGATTGATTTCTAACAAAAAGAATGAATTTACATTAAACCTTCAAAAATTAGAAATATGTGCGTATAATTATCTAATAAAGGAAAAATAAGAAATTAAAAATCTAATTAATGAAATCACTGTATATATATATATACATACATATATGTATGTATATATATACATATATATATATATATATATATATATATATATATATATATATATATATATATATAAAACAATGGAAAAAAAAACATAAGCATAGCTTTACTTAGCATTGTCAGAGACATCACTAAAAGAAATAGAGAAAAACAATAAGCAAAGTAATCTAAAAGTTAAAAGATATAAAGGATTTAAAAATTGAACAGTAGAAAGGAATGAAGTATTCATTTTTCTTAAGCAAAAGTCTTTCATTCTTTAGCAACTGAACATTTTATCTATAAAATGAGCTGGAAAAGGGATTGGCAAATATTCCAGATTTTTGCCAAAAAATCTCAAAATACAATCATAAAGAGTCAAATTTGACTAAAAATTACTTTACTACAAAAATCTATTCTTCATATTTTTACTTACTTCTCAACTATTTGTAATCTGGCTTCCAACTCTCATCATTATACTTACACAGCTTTCTCCAAAGTTACTATGGATCTCTTATTTCCAAATTTCGTGTTCTATTTTAAGTGCTCATTCTTTTTTTTTTTTCACTGCTACATTTGACTTTGTGTTCCATGATCTATTTCTTTTTTTAATTTTTAATTTTTTATTTTATAATTATAAATTTTTGACTACATATGCATGAGTAATTTTTTTTTTTGTTTTATATAACATTATCCCTTGTAATCATTTTTCCAGATTTTCCCCTCCCTTCCTCTACTCCCTCTCCTAGATGACAGGCAATCCCATGCATTTTAAATATATTACAATATAACCTAGATAAAATATATGTGTGTAAATACCATTGAAGTGTACAGTGATCTTCTGGTTCTATTCATTTCACTCAGCATCAGTTGATGTAACTCTTTCCAAACCTCTCTGTATTCGTCCTGCTGGTCATTTCTTACAGAGAAATAACATTCCATAACCTTCATATACCATAATTTACCCAACCATTCTCCAATTGATGGACATCCATTCATCTTCCAGTTTCTAGCCACTACGAAATGAGCTGCCACAAACAGTTTGGCACATACAGGTCCCTTTCCCCTCCTCAGTATTTCTTTGGGATATAAGCCCAATAGCAGCAATGCTGGATCAAAGGTTATGCACAGTTTGATAACTTTTTGGGCATAGTTCCAAATTGCTCTCCAGAATGGCTGGATTTTTTCATAACTCTATCAACAATGTATACGTGTCCCAGTTTTCCCACATCCCCTCCAACATTCATCATTATTTGTTCCTGTCATCTTAGCCAATCTGACAGGTGTGTAGTGGTATCTCAGAGTTGTCTTAATTTGCATTTCTCTGATCAGTAGTGATTTGGAACACTCTTTCGTTTGAGTGGATATAATTTCAATTTCATCATCTGAGAATTGTCTGTTCATATCCTTTGACCATTTATCAATTGGAGAATGGTTTGATTTCTCATAAATTAGGATCAATTCTCTATATATTTTGGAAATGAGACCTTTATCAGAACCTTTAACTTTAAAAATATTTTCCCAATTTGTTGCTTCCCTTCTAATCTTGTTTGCATTAGTATTGTTTGTACAGAAACTTTTTAGTTTGATATAATCAAAATCTTCTATTTTGTGATCAATAATGATCTCTAGTTCTCCTGTGGTCATAAATTCCTTCCTCCTCTACAGGTCTGAGAGGTAGACTATTCTCTGTTCCTCTAATCTATTTATGATCTCATTCTTTATGCCTAAGTCATGGACTCATTTTGATCTTATCTTGGTATATGGTGTTAAGTGTGGGTCCATTTATCCCTATACTCTCAAGCATTTTTAGTAGGAATGGATGTTGGATTTTATCAAATGCTTTTTCTGCATCTATTGAGATGATCATATGTTTTTTATTTCTTTGATTATTAATATGGTCAATTATAGTAATAGTTTTCCTAATTAAACCAGCCCTGCATTCCTGGTATAAATCCTACTTGATCATAGTGTATAATCCTGGGAATTATTTTCTGAAGTCTTTTTGCTAATATCTTATCTAAGATTTTAGCATCAATATTCATTAAGGAAATTGGTCTATAATTTTCTTTCTCGGTTTTGGATCGACCTGATGTAAGTATCAGTACCATGTCTGTGTCATAAAAGGAGCTTGGTAGGACTCCTTCATCCCCTATTTTTTCAAATAGTTTATATAGCATTGGGGCTAATTGTTCTTTAAATGTTTGGTAGAATTCACATGTAAATCCATCTGGTCCTGGGGATTTTTTCTTGGGGAGTTGATTAATAGTTTGTTTTATTTCTTTTTCTGAAATGGGACTATTTAAGCAATTTCTCTCTTCCTATGTTAATCTAGGAAGCCTATATTTTTTGGAGAAAGTCATCCATTTCACTTCAGTTATCAAATTTATTGGCATAAAGTTGGGCAAAGTAACTCATTATTTCTCTAATTTCCTCTTCATTGGTGGAAAGATCCCCCTTTTCATTTGTAAGACTAACAATTTGATTTTCCTCTTTCTTTTTTTTGATCAGATTTACCAAAGGTTTATCTATTTTATTGGCTTTTTCATAAAACCAACTCTTGATTTTATTTATTAATTCAATATATATATATTTTTTTTTACTTTCAATATTATTGATTTCTCCTTTTAATTTTTGTATTTCAAGTTTGATTTTTGGTTAGGGGTTTTTAATTTTTTTTTTTCTAGCATTTTAAGTTGCAGGCCCAAGTAGTTAACCTTTTCTTTCTCTATTTTGTTCAAATAAGCCTCTAAAGATATAAAATTTGCCCTTATTACCGCTTTAGCTGCATCCCACAGATTTTGGTATGATGTCTCATCATTGTCATTATCTTGGGTGAAATTATTGTTTCTATAATTTGCTGTTTCACCCAGTCATTCTTTAAGAGGAGATTATTCAGTTTCCAATTACTTTTTTGTCTATTTACCCCTAACTTCTTACTGAATGTAACTTTTATTGCATTGTGATCTGAGAAGAAGGCATTTCTTATTTCTGCCTTTCCTACATTTAATTTTGAGATCTTTATGTCCTAATATTTGGTCAATTTTTGTATAGGATCCATGAACTGCTGAGAAGAAAGTATATTCCTTTCTATTGCCATTCAGTTTTCTCCAAAGGTCTATCATACCTAGTTTTTCTAATGTTCTATTTACTTTTTAAATTTCTTTCTTATTTGTTTTGTGGTTTGATTTGTCTAAATGTGAGAGTGCAAGGTTGAGATCTCTTACTATTATAATTTTACTGTCTATTTCTTCTTGCAACTCTCTTAACTTTTCCGTTAGAGAGTTATATGCTATAACACTTGGTGCATATATGTTTAGTATTGATATGGCTTCATTGTTTATGCTACCTTTTAGCAGGATATAGTTTCCTTCCTTATCTCTTTTAATTAGATTGATTTCTGCTTTTGCTTGATCTGAGATAAGGATGGCTACCCCTGCTTTTTTGGCTTTACCTGAAGCATAATAGATTCTGCTCCAACCTTTTACCTTTAATGTGTATGTATCTCTCTGCTTTAAGTGTGTTTCATGTAAACAACATATTGTAGGGTTCTGACTTTTGATCCAGTCTGCTATCTGTCTCCATTTGATGGGAGCATTCATCCCATTGACATTTATAGTTAAAATTACTAATTCTGTATTTCCTGCCATCATATTATCTCCAGATTTTCCTTTGACCCCCCACTGAACCCCTTCCCCAATATTTAATTTATAGTCCCCACTTGTGAAGCACAGCCCTCCCTTTTTTTAGTATCCCTCCCCCCTCCTTCCAAGTCCCTTCCCTTATTTCCCCTTTTTCCTTTTCCCTTTTCCTCTCCCCCTCTTTAATGAGGTGAGACAGAATTCTCCGAAAAACAAATATGTCAATTATTTACTCTTTGAGCCTCTTCTGATGAGAGTAAGATTCATACAATGTTTCTCCCCGTCTCTAAATTCCCTCATATATGGTATATTTTCTATGCCTTTCCTGGGATGTAGTTTCCCTTTTTTATCACTCCTTCCCCTTTTTCTGATACTATCCCCTTCTCTTTACTACTTCCTTTTTTATGTTATATCAGTAAAATCAAATTATCTATGCGGACTTTCTATATATACACAACAGAGAACTCAAGGGTTCTGTGTACCTTTTTCTCTTTCTCTTCAGTCTTGTGGATGTAGATCAAATTTTTTGTTTAAGTCTGGTTTTTTTCTTAGAAACGTATGGAATTTTTCTATTTCATTGAATGACTATCTTCTTCCATGGAAAAAAAATGCTAAACTTAGCTGGCTAGTTTATTCTTGGTTGCAATCGTTGATCTTTTGCCTTCCAGAATATCAGGTTCCAGGCCCTTCTATCTTTTGATGTGGAGGCAGCCAGATCTTGAGTGACCCTTATTGTGGCCCCTTGATATTTGAATTGATTTATTCTAGCTGCTTGCAATATTCTTTCCTTTGTGTGGTAATTCTGCTGCTTAGCCACAATATTCCATGTAGTTTTTTTTTTTTTGTTTTTTTTTTAGGGTTTTTTTTTTCAGAAGGTGTTCAATGAATTCTTTCCACGGCTATTTTCCCTTCTGTTTCTATTATCTCTGGACAGTTCTCTTTGATGATTTCCTGTAAAATAGAATCTAGGCTCTTTTTTTGGTCATAGTTTTCGGGAAGTCCAATGATCTTCAGATTATCTCTCCTAGATCTATTTTCAAGGTCTATAGATTTAAGTATTTGACCTTATTCTCCAGCTTTTCATATTATTGTTTTGTTTGACTGATTCTTGGGTTCTCAATGAATCATTCATTTCTAATTGTTCTGTCCTGATTTTCAAGGAGTTATTTTCTTCATTCAAATTTTTTAGTTCTTTTTGTATATGTGTAATTGAGTTTTTAAATGAATTATTTTGCTCTATTGTTTTCCATATCCCTAATTTTATTTTAGAGAATTATTTTCTTTTTCCAATTCAGAAATCCTATGTTCTTGAGACTTTTTTATCTTTTCCAATTCAGAAATCCTACTTTCCTGTGATTTTTTAACCTTTTCTGATTCACAAATTTTATTTCCCTGAATCTCCTGTGAATTCTTTATTTTTTCCAACTCAGATTTCAGAACTTTGTTATTCTCTATCATAGCTTCTCTTTCCTTTCCCCATTTTTCTTCAAACTCTCTTAATTTTTTAATAGTCTCTTCTAGGATACAATTATGTGATGGGGGGCAGGTATCATTCCCCTTTAGGCTGTTATCTGCTGACTCTCTGCTATTAACTTCCTCGGGGTTGGATACCTGCTCTTTCTCTGTGTAGAAGGAATCAATAGTTCCTTTTTACTTTTTGCTCATATTTTAAAAATCTTTTGCGGTCTGTCCCTGGGGTAAGAAGTTTATTTATTTCTTTACCAGCTTCCTCTCAGACCAGATGGATGCAGCAGCTCCTGTGCCTGAGCTAAGAGATAGCTCTTGGAGAGAGTTCCCCTCCCCCTCCCTGGAAGTGCCTCAGAGGTGATTAGCACGGCTGTGCTTTGAGTGGGCTTTGTGTCCTAGTGACTTCCCTGAGGTTTAAGACTGAACAGTAAAGGCGACACAAAGCCCAGCCAATGAGTCTTGTGGTGCGTGGATATCAGTAGTTGATGTGAATAGCCCCTGTGCTCAAACTGGAAGTGTCTGCCCAGAAACCGAGGTCCCTATTTCAAAGGTTCCTCTTCTCTGGGACTTCTGCCGCTGAGTTCCACAGCCTCCAGCCCAGCCAGGCACTATGTGAATTATATGTTGTCTTGGGCCGTGTCCTTGCTTTTCAAGCTCTTAACTACTCCCAGGTGAAGCCCTGAACAGTTGATGTCAGCCGCACCAGCAGTGCTGAGATCTGTTAGGGTCACTTCCTGATTGGGGTGGTTCTAGTATCTCGCTTTATATTTTAAAGTGACGATTTCTCTTCTGAACTGCTGTTTTATAAGCAGAGAAGAGCTATCAGCCTGTGCCAAATTCCTCTATCTCAGTGGCTTCTCTGATCCCAGAGTTCTCCCCAGCGTGATCAGAGCTGTGTGCTAGCACCCACTGTCTGTGCTGGACTTTTTTTTTTTTTCCTCCCCTGGGAACCGACCTTTTCTGTTGAAGCTCCAGATTCTCTTCAGCTGCTAAATCGTGCTTCCAGTCCTTGTGGTTTCTATCAGTCCAGCATTATTTTTAAGGCTGATTTAACTAATTGGTATTGAGGGAAGAAGGGACCTCACAAAATCGCATGTATCTTCTCCATCATATTGGCTCCGCCCCGATTGTTGGATTTTTTTCAATGGCTATTTTAATCCTCTAGTTCTAGGATATCACTGCAGTTTTCCTTGATAATTTCTTGAAAGATGTTATCTAGCAAAAATGTTAAAATCTGGCCCAACAGAGTACCTTTGACCACTGACCTTTGCACTGTAAACTCTACCTGGCTCACCTCCTCTGAGGCCTTTAAAGGTCTCTGGCCATGATTTCTTGAATCTATAGTTTAATTACCGGTAGCACACTCAAGAACAGCCACATGTAATCTTAAAAGCCCTTATTATACCTACTCACATAATGCCCTGACTTGATGCCCTAACTTGTTAGTTCCCTAATGAACACCTGGTCTGAAGACCCACATTTTCACTACCAAACGTCTTACCTCTTTCAGCTATCCATCAGCTTGGCTTGGCTTGGCTACCCTAGGCTAGGGAGCCAGGTTAAAGAGCGCCAGGTTAAAGAGAGCGAGTACTGTCTGCAGTGGGCTTATAAAGGGCCTGTGAGGTCACACACACAGCCAACCAGTGAGAGAGCTGTCACCCATTACAACGCTATCTCAACATGGCCAAGATCCCACTCACAGGGCAGTCCTATATTCACAGGGAATACTTCTGGGCCACTCAAATCTCCTGTTGTGCTGTGCCCGCCCATTTAAAGGGCCCTTACAGTAGATGAGTAGAATAGATTAGACACAAAAGGCATAGCAATAAATTACCATAGCAATCTAATATTTGCTAAATCCAAGGATCCAGGCTGTTGAAATATTATTTGACAAAAATTGCTGAGGAAACTTTGATAGAAAGTAGGTATAGTCCATTATCTCATGCTATATATCAAGATAGGGTCTGAATGGATACATGATGTAGACATAAAGTCTGATATCATAAGCAAATTAGGGGATCAATGGAATGTTTTAGCCATTAGATGTATAGATAAGTAAAGAGTTTATGATCAAACAAGAGATAGAGAAAAATATGTGATGAAAAATGTATACTTTTTTTTTTTTGTGTGTGTGTGTTGGAATTAAGATTTATTTGAAAACATGATATGGAAGGATCCTTTCTTTCTTTTGTTTTTTTTTTTTTTTACTTAATAATTTTTTATTATATATATATTTTTTATAATATTATCCCTTGTATTCATTTTTCCAAATTATCCCCCCCTCCCTCTATTCCCTTCCCCCGATGACAGGCAATCCCATACATTTTACATGTGTTACAATATAGTCTAGGTACAATACATGTGTGTGAATATCATTTTCTTGTTGCACAATAAACATTAGATTCCGAAGGTACATGCAACCTGGGCAGACAGATATTAGTGCTAACAATTTACATTCACTTCCCAGTGTTTCTTCTCTGGGTGTAGCTACCTCTGTCCATCATTGATCAACTGGAAGTGAGTTGGATCTTCTTTATGTTGAAGATTTCCACTTCCATCAGAATACATCCTCATATAGCATTGTTGTTGAAGTGTACAGTGATCTTCTGGTTCTGCTCATTTCACTCAGCATCAGTTGATTTAAGTCTCTCCAGGCCTCTCTGTATTCCTCCTGCTGGTCATTTCTTACAGAGCAATAATATTCCATAACCTTCATATACCATAATTTACCCAACCATTCTCCAACTGATGGACATCCATTCATCTTCCAGTTTCTAGCTACAACAAAAAGAGCTGCCACAAACATTTTGGCACATATATGTCTCTTTCCGCTCTTTAGTATTTCTTTGGGATATAAGCATAGTAGTAGCGCTGCTGGGTCAAAGGGTATGCACAGTTTGATAACTTTTTGGGCATAATTCCAGATTGCTCTCCAGAATGGCTGGATTCTTTCGCAACTCCACCAGCAATGTATTAGTGTCCCAGTTTCCCCACATCCCCTCCAACATTCATCATTATTTGTTCCTGTCATCTTAGCCAATCTGACAGGTGTGTAGTGGTATCTCAGAGTGGTCTTAATTTGCATTTCTCTGATCAGTAGTGATTTGGAACACTCTTTCATGTGAGTGGATATAGTTTCAATTTCTTCCTCTGAGAATTGTCTGTTCATATCCTTTGACCATTTATCAATTGGAGAATGGTTCAGTTTCTTATAAATTAGGGTCAGTTCTCTATATATTTTGGAAATGAGACCTTTGTCAGAACCTTTGTTTTTAAAAATATTTTCCCAATTTGTTACTTCCCTTCTAATCTTGTTTGCATTAGTATTATTTGTACAGAAACTTTTTAGTTTGATGTAATCAAAATCTTCTATTTTGTGATCAATAATGATCTCTAGTTCTCCTCTGGTCATAAATTCCTTCCTCCTCCACAAGTCTGAGAGGTAGATTATCCTCTGTTCCTCTAATCTATTTATTATCTCCCTCTTTATGCCTAAATCATGGACCCATTTGGATCTTATCTTGGTATATGGTGTTAAGTGTGGATCCATATCTAATTTCTGCCATACTAATTTCCAGTTTTCCCAACAGTTTTTTACCGAATAATGAATTTTTATCCCTAATGTTGGTATCTTTGGGTTTGTCAAAGATTAGGTTGCTATATATGTACCCATGTTTGTCCTCTGTATCTAATCTGTTCCACTGATCTACCGGTCTATTTCTTAGCCAATACCAAATGGTTTTGGTGACTGCTGCTATATAATATAGCTTTAGATCAGGTACACTTAGACCACCTTCCTCTGAGTTTTTTTTCATTAGTTCCCTTGCAATTCTCGACCTTTTATTCTTCCATATGAATTTTGTTATTTTTTCTAGGTCATTGAAATAGTTTCTTGGGAGTCTGATTGGTATAGCACTAAATAAATAGATTAGTTTGGGGAGTATTGTCATCTTTATTATATTCGCTCGGCCTATCCAAGAGCACTGAATGTCTTTCCAATTATTTAAATCTGACTTTATTTTTGTGGCAAGTGTTTTGTAGTTTTTCTCATATAATTCCTGACTTTTCTTTGGTAGATGGATTCCCAAATACTTTATACTCTCAACATTTGTTTGGAATGGAATTTCTCTTTGTATCTCTTGCTGTTGCATTTTGTTAGTGATATATAAAAATGCCGAGGATTTATGTGGATTTATTTTGTATCCTGCCACTTTGCTGAAATTTTGAATTATTTCTAGTAGCTTTTTGCAGAGTTTTTGGGGTTCTCTAAGTATACCATCATGTCATCTGCAAAAAGTGATAGTTTAATTTCCTCATTTCCTACTCTAATTCCTTGAATCTCTTTCTCGGCTCTTATTGCCGAGGCTAGCGTTTCTAGTACTATATTGAATAGTAATGGTGATAGTGGGCAACCTTGTTTCACTCCTGATGTTACTGGGAAAGGTTGCAGTTTATTTCTATTGCATATTATGCTTACTGAAGGTCTTAAATATATGCTCCTGATTATTCTAAGGAATAGTCCATTTATTCCTATACTCTCAAGCGTTTTTAGTAGGAATGGATGTTGGATTTTGTCAAATGCTTTTTCTGCATCTATTGAGATGATCATATGGTTCTTATTTATTTGATTATTAATATGGTCAATCATATTAATAGTTTTCCTAATATTAAACCAGCCCTGCATTCCTGGAATAAATCCTACTTGATCATAGTGTATTATCCTGGGGATGATTTTCTGAAGTCTTTTTGCTAATATCTTATTTAAGATTTTAGCATCAATATTCATTAAGGAGATTGGTCTATAATTTTCTTTCTCAGTTTTCGATCTACCTGGTTTAGGTATCAGTACCATGTCTGTGTCATAAAAGGAGTTTGGTAGGACTCCTTCATCCCCTATTTTTTCAAATAATTTATATAACATTGGGGCTAATTGTTCTTTAAATGTTTGGTAGAATTCACATGTGAATCCATCTGGCCCTGGGGATTTTTTCCTGGGGGGTTGATTAATAGCTTGTTCTATTTCTTTTTCTGAAATGGGACTATTTAAGCAATTTATCTCCTCCTCTGTTAATCTAGGGAGCCTATATTTTTGGAGGAAGTCATCCATTTCACTTAAGTTATCAAATTTATTGGCATAAAGTTGGGCAAAGTAACTCATTATTTCTCTAATTTCCTCTTCATTGGTGGAAAGATCCCCCTTTTCATTTGTAAGACTATCAATTTGATTTTCCTCTTTCTTTTTTTTGATCAAATTTACCAAAGGTTTATCTATTTTATTGGCTTTTTCATAAAACCAACTCTTGGTTATATTTATTAATTCAATAGTTTTTTACTTTCAATATTATTGATTTCTCCTTTTAATTTTTGTATTTCAAGTTTAATTTTTGGTTGGGGGTTTATAATTTGGTCTTTTTCTAGCCTTTTAAGTTGTAAGCCCAATTCGTTAATCTTCTCTTTCTCTATTTTCTTCAAATAAGCCTCTAAAGATATAAAATTTCCCCTTATTACTGCTTTAGCTGCATCCCACAGATTTTGATATGATGTCTCATCATTGTCATTATCTTGGGTGAAATTGTTAATTGTTTCTATAATTTGCTATTTCACCCAGTCATTCTTTAAGATGAGATTATTCAGTTTCCAATTACTTTTTGGTCTATTTACCCCTAACTTTTTACTGAATGTAGCTTTTATTGCATTGTGATCTGAGAAGAAGGCATTTATTATTTCTGCCTTCCTACATTTAATTTTGAGATCTTTATGTCCTAATATATGGTCTATTTTTGTATAGGATCCATGAACTGCTGAGAAGAAAGTATACTCCTTTCTATTGCCATTCAGTTTTCTCCAAAGGTCTATCATACCTAGTTTTTCTAATGTTCTATTTACTTTTTTAATTTCTTTCTTGTTTGTTTTGTGGTTTGATTTGTCTAAATCTGAGAGTGCAAGGTTGAGATCTCCGACTATTATAGTTTTACTGTCTATTTCTTCTTGCAATTCTCTTAACATTTCCTTTAGAAAGTTAGATGCTATACCACTTGGTGCATATATGTTTAGTATTGATATGGCTTCATTATTTATGCTACCTTTCAGCAGGATATAGTTTCCTTCCTTATCTTTTTTAACAAGATCTACTTCTGCTTTTGCTTGATCTGAGATAAGGATAGCTACCCCTGCTTTTTTGGCTTTACCTGAAGCATAATAGGCTCTGTTCCAACCTTTTACCTTTACTCTGTATGTATCTCCCTGCTTTAAGTGTGTTTCCTGTAGGCAACATATTGTAGGGTTCTGCTTTTTGATCCCATCTGCTATCCGTCTCCGTTTGATGGGATCGTTCATCCCATTTACATTTACAGTTAAAATTACTAATTCTGTATTTCCTGCCATCATATTATCCCCAGATTATGCTTTTTTTCCCTTGACCCCCCTGATCCCCCTCCCGATATTTAATTTACAGACCCCCCTTGTGACGCGCAAACCTCCCTCTTTTTTTTTTTTTTTTTTTTTTTTTAGGATCCCTCCCCCCTCCCTCCAAGTCCCTTCACTTATTCTCCTTTTCCTTTTCCCTTTTCCTCTCCCCCCTTTTAGTGAGGTGAGAGAAAATTTTCTGAAAAACAAATATGTTAATTATTTACTCTTTGAGCCTCTCCTGATGAGAGTAAGATTCACACAATGATTCTCCCCCTCACTAAATTCCCTCAGATATGGTGTATTTTCTATGCCTCTTCCTGGGATGTATTTTCCCTCTTTTTATCATTCCTTCCCCTTTTTCTGAACCGACCTCCTTCCCTTTACTACACCCCCCTTTTTTTCTTTTATATCAGTAAAATCAAATTATCCTTGAGTACTTTTTATATACCCACAACAGAGTTACAGTTCTCAAGGTTCTGTGTACCTTTTTCTGTTTCTCTTCAGTCTTGTGGATGTAGATCAAATTTTTTGTTTAAGTCTGGTTTTTTTCTTAGAAACATATAGAATTCCTCTGTTTCATTGAATGACCATCTTCTTCCATGGAAAAAGATGCTAAACTTAGCTGGGTAGTTCATTCTTGGTTGCAGTCCTTGACCTTTTGCCTTACGGAATATCAGGTTCCAGGCCCTTCTATCTTTCAATGTGGAGGCATCCAGGTCTTGGGTGACCCTTATTGTGGCACCTTGGTATTTAAATTGTTTTTTTCTAGTTGCTTGCAGGATTTTCTCCTTTGTGTGGTAATTCTGCAGCTTAGCCACTATATTCCGTGGTGTTCTTTTTTTTAGGTTCTATTTCAGAAGGAGTTCGATGAATTCTTTCCACATCTACTTTCCCTTCTGTTTCTACTATCTCTGGACAGTTCTCTTTGATAATTTCCTGTAAAATAGAATCTAGGCTCTTTTTTGGTCATAGTTTTCTGGAAGTCCAATAATCCGCAGATTATCTCTCCTAGATCTATTTTCCAGGTCTATAGATTTTCCCAGTAAGTATTTGACGTTGTTCTCCAGCTTCTCATTTTTTTTGTTTTGTTTGACTGATTCTTGGGTTCTCTGTGAATCATACATTTCTATTTGTTCCATCCTGACTTTTAAGGAGTTATTTTCTTCTTTCACAGTTTTTAGTTCTTTTTGTAAATGCCCAATTTCGTTTTTAAATGAATTATTTTGCTCTATTGAATTTTTTTCCATTTCCCTAATTTTTTTTTTGAGAATTATTTTCTTTTTCCAATTCAGAAATTCTATTTTCTTGAGACTTTTTTTATCTTTTCCAATTCAGAAATCCTACTTTCCTGTGTTTTTTTTAACCTTTTTTAATTCACAAATTTTGTTTCCCTGCATCTCCTATGAATTCTTTATTTTTTCCAACTCCAATTTCAGGACGTTGTTATTCTCTATCATAGCTTCCCTTTCCTTTCCCCATTTTTCTTCAAACTCCCTTAATTTTTTAAGAGTTTCTTCTAGGAGAGAGTTATGTGATGGGGGGCAGGAATCGTTCCCCTTTAGGTTGTTATCTGCTGTCTCTCTGCTGTTAACTTCCTTGGGGTTGGATACCCGCTCTTTCTCTGTATAGAAGGAATCTATAGTTTTTCTGGCTTTTTGGCTTATATTTAAAAAATCTTTTGGGGTCTGTCCCTGGGGTAGGAAATTATTTATTTACTTCTTTACCAGCTTCCTCCCAGACCGGATGGATGCAGCGGCTTCTGCACCTGAGCTAAGATAGAGCTCTGGGAGAGAGTTCCCTACCCCCTCCCTGGAAGTGCCTCAGAGGTGATTAGCACTGCTGTGCCCGAGGGCGCTGTGTTTTAGTGGCTTCCCTGAGATTTGAGACTGAACAGTAAAGACAGCACAAAGCCCAGCCTATGCGTCCGGGTGGGGCATGGATGTCTGCAGCAGGTGACTTGAAAAGCCCCTGTCCTCAAACTGGAAGTGTCTGCCAGAAACTGCGGTCCCTAATTCAAAGGTTACGCTTCTCTGGGACTTCCTGGAGCTGAGTTCCACTCCCTCCAGCTAAACTAGGCAGTGTGTGTTGCCTTGGGCCGTATCCACCCACTTGTCAATCTCTTAACTAATCTCAGGTGGTAGCTGAGGCCACACGCCCTGCTGCCGAGATCTGCTGAATCACCTCCAGGGTCCAGGGAAAATCTAATCTGAGTTTTAAAATATTTTGGCTTTCTCTTCTGAACTGCTAAATAATTAGCAGAGAAGAGCTAACAGCCTGTGCCAGATTCCTTTACCTCAGTGGCTTCTCTGATCCCAGAGCCCTCCCCAGCGCAACCAGCGCAGTGTGCCACTACCCCACCGTCTGTGCTGGCCTCTCTTCTTCCTCCCCTGGGGATTGACCTTGTCTGTTGAAACTCCAGATTCTCTTCAGCTGGTAAGTTGTGCTTCCAGTCCTTGTGGTATCTATCAGTCCTGGGCTTATTTTGAGACTTAATTTATCTAATTGGTTGTGAGGGAGTGAGGACGTTCACAGAGTCGTGTGTTTCTTCTCCGCCATCTTGGCTCCGCCCCTCCAAAAATGTATACTTTTGATTACATTAAATTAAAAAGGGTTTGTTCAAATAATACCAATGTAATCAAGATTAGATGACAATCAGGAAATGAGAAGGAAAATACAGCAAGTTTTTCTGAGAAAGCTTCTTTCCTAAATTATTTAGAGAACAGAGTCAAATTTATAAGAATACAAAGTCATTCATATGAAAAGGCAGTTTTCAGAAGGGAAACAAATCAATCTCTAGTTATATGAAATATTATTATATTATTATAATATTTCTGTTATTACTACTAATATATTACTTTTACTGATACTTATATTTGATACTAGTGTTGATATTGCTGCTGCTACTGATACTACTACCATAACTATTACCATTACCATAGCTGATATTGCTGCTGATACTCATATTGCTGTAGACATTACTGTTGCCGATTCTGCCAACACCACTATGGTTACTATTACTGATGACACTGATGCTGATCTTGCTTTTGTTACAGATTCTACTATCCTTAGTTTACTATTACTTCTACTGGTATTGCTATTGCTGTTAATATCACTACTATTACTTTTATTGCTGCTGCTGCTGCTAATCCTGCTGCTGATGATACTACTACTATAATATTACTGCTGTTTCTGATATTAGTAATACTTTCACTTGGACTGCTGTAGCTCCTGCTGCTTTTCCATAACTAAAACTATTAACATTTCTTATTCTTTTTAACATTCTTATGCTGCTGATCTTGATGCTGCTGCTGATATGACTATTACTATTATTACTGTTATTCCTGCTGATGATGATCTGCTCCTGTTGCTGATACTACTATTATTACTATTTACTATTCCTGCTGCTGCTGTTGCTGCTGTTGCTGCTGCTGCTAATTCCACCACTGATACTGATCTTACTGCTCTCGCTGATACTACCAGTCTTGTACGGAAATGTTTTGCATAACTTCATATGTACCTTCCAAATGGAGAGGGCTAGGGAAGTAGAGATAATCTCGACCCCTGGGTTTTTTGTTTTTTAAATGTAAAATTATTTTTTACATGTAACTGGGAAAATTAAAAAAAAAATTTAAAAAATCAAATAAGAAAGGTAGAAGAAAAATTGCAAAGAGAATTGAGGGTGGTACAAAAAATCATGAAAAAGAATTAAATAGCTTGGAAAAGGAAACACAAAGGATGTTTAAATAACACCTTAAAAACATACTAGGCCAAATCATAAAGGAAGTACAAAAAGGCAATAAAAAGAATGTCTTAAAAAGCAAAATTGTCCAAATGCGAAAGGAGGTACAAAACCTAAACTGCATATAACTTGTTTCTACATAATTGTTCTTATAGTTATTAGCATGTTTGTTTCCCCGCATTAGACTATGATCTCCTTGAGAGCAAAAACTATTTTCCTCCCATCCCCCATTCTTTTTTGTCTCTAGCATTTAGCACAGTGCATTTTTTTTTAGGCATTTTACAAATTTTTACAGATTGTATAATTGTTTGGCATCTTACAAACATCACTGAAATAGTTTTCCTGTTATTTTATTTTAAATCAGTTTAATTTCAAGTTAATATTCAATTATTTTTTAAAAATTGAGATGGCTACATAGTATAACTTTTCATCATATATGCATATGCATATGAATATATGTACATAGAAATACATGTAAATGTAAACATATACTAAAGACAAATATATACATACCTGGATGTGTCTCTTTGCTCAGTACAGGTCTTTTTTCTAGCTACTACTTGGTTAAAATATACAGTTTATACTTTGGTAAGCTCCATATTATTTGCCAAAGTAGTTTTAGGCACCTACTTAGAGCCATATAGAGGTTTTCTGCCAAAGGACTAAACTGTTGAACTTTTCCCTATTGATACTGTATAGTTATTGTTTCTGATCCAACTCTCTGTGTGTATGCCACATATACATGCATACACACATGCATTATATATGTGCATGCATTATGTGCATGTACATGTGCATATGTGTGTATTCTGACTTTTCTAATGTGTCATTTCCATTAGTTCTAATTTAATCAACAACACATCCCACATAAGATAAATAGCACAACAAGTGAAGACATTTTTTATTTAAATTGTATTTCTCCACATGAAAATAAGAGAGCATTTAACCAATGTATGTCAGGCATATAGATCTCCATAGCATAAGGAAAGGGCTGTTAAATGAAAAGAAGAATACAAATTAAAATATTTGCTGGCCTTTCCTGGGGTATAAAAACTTCAGAGAGATTTGGAAAAAAATAAATAACAATGAAATATCTTCCGGCAAAAGGTGTCAGCAAACTTTGTTAGATGTGTTACAGATAACCTTTGGAGTAAAAACCATTTAATTTTTATTATTCAATAGTGAAGAAACTCCAAAGTGCTGATAAAAACTGACACTAAAGCTCCAGGTTATACTTAGAGGCAAACAACATGTATTTGTATCATTCCTTCTGTGTCAGTGATCAGAAAGATCTTTAATGCCCAAGAAGAATTCAGCCATCTGATAATTATTTTTTGTATGGGGAAGAATATTTTCCATAAATCAACCAAGTTAGTCTACATTTACAAAACTTTTTTAATCACAAGTTTGGGTGCCTTGGGAGCCATTAAATAGCAGTGGCAGTGGTAGCAGCAAGCCACAACAGTGGCAGCAGGGACAGCAGCTTTCTGAGTGGCTCAGTCCATAGAGGGTGAAGGAACTGAACATTTCATCAGAAGGAAATCAGAGGAGTCATTTTGCTAACACTGAGGCAGAATTCTGTTGCTTTGCCCACTGGGTCACAGTCCTGGTTGTCTATTCCAGGGTAAGAAAGCACACCTGAGCTTCAGCCACAGTGGAATGGAAATCCTCCTCAAAATTCCAGGACAAACGAAAAGAATGCTTATGGTCTTTTGTATATCAGAGGACAAGCCAAGAGATCTCCTTCAATCATACCATCTTGGAAGAACTGAAAGCTTGCAATTGCTGGAAGAATCTCTGAAAACCGCTATACGAAACTCCTAAAGCTTGGAACAGTGCACCCTCCACCCTGGAAACAGATCTCTATTTTAACAAAAAATTAAAAGTGAATTAATAATCTGGGGAATGAGCAAATATTCTGACCACAGAAAGTTATTATGGTAACAAGGAAGAAATACACATTTAGAAAAAAGCTAACAAAGTCAAAGCTCCAACATCCAAAGCCTCCAAAAAATATGAATGAGTCTTCAGACTACAGAAGAGCTTAAAAAAGACTCTAAAAATCAAGTAAGATAGGCAGAAGAAAAATTGGGAAAAGAAATTAAAGTAGTGCAAAATGAAATACAAACAGTTAATGAAGACAAGAATGCCTTTGGTCTACCTGAAGACATGATCAAATAATGAATTTGGATATCATCTTGAAAGAAATTATCAAGGAAAACTATCCTAATATTCTACAACCAGAGAGAAAATAGAAAATGAAAGAATCTATCCATCACCTCATAAAAGACATTGCAAGATGAAAACTCCCAGGAACATTATAGCCAAATTTCAAAACTCCCTAATCAAGAAAAACATATTGCAATAACTGAAAAAGAAATAATTCAAGTATGGTAAAGCCACTGTTGGGATAATAAAAAAATAGCAGCTTCTGCATTAAAAAAAAATCAAAGGACTAAGAATATGATATTCTAAAGAGCAAAAAAAAAAACCCTAGGATTACAATAAAAACCACCTACCCAGAAAAATCGAGTATAATTCTTCAGGAGGTAATGAAATAAATGACTTCAAGCATTTGTGATAAAAAGATCATAGCTGAATAAAAATATGATTTGCAAATATAGGACTCAGGAGAAGCACAAGGGGTTAATCCGGAAAGAAAAATCATAAGAGACTTAATAAGTTTAATTGTTTATATTCCTATATAACTTAATAAGAACTTTTTCATTAACATTTAAAAGGAATATATGACAGAGGTCACAGATATGAGTTATTATGGGATAACTAAAATATAAAATTGAAGGGTAAGAAAGGAATGTACTGGGAGAAAGGAAAAGGAAGAGATGCAGTGGTATAATTTATTGTATGGTATAAATTATTGCATATAAACGAGGCAAGAAAATGATTTTGCAGTGAAGGGGAAGAGGAGGAAAGGAGAAATGAGTAAACCTTACTCTCATTAGAATTGGCTCAAAGAGAAAAATAACATATACATTCAATATTGATTATAGAAATTTATCTAACCCTGCAGGAAAGTAGGAGAGGAAAGGAATAGAAGGAGAGAGTGAAGGAAAAGTGGGCATATTGGGGGAAGGAGTCGTCAGAAGCAAAACTCGTTTAAGGAGAGACAGGGCAAAAGGAAAAAGAGAATAGAATAAACAGGGGAAAATACAATTAGCAATATTAATTTGGAAATAATTTTGAAGGTTTTTTTTTTTTCTGATAAAGGCCTCATTTCTCAGACATATAGGAAAACAAACAAACAAACAAAAAAGAGCCTTTCCCCAACTGGTAAATGATTAATTGATATAAACAATTTTCAGATTAACTAACCAAGATATTTATAGGTATATTAAAAAATACTACTGATTGGAGAAATGCAAATTAAAGCAAATCTGAAGTACTATCACATAGCTAATAGATTGACTAATAGATAAGAAAAGGACAATGATAAATGTTACAGGGAATTTTGGGGAAAATGAGACATTAATGCATTGTTGGTAGAATAGTGAACTGATTCAGTGATTCTGTAGAACAATTTAGAACTATGCCCAAAGGACTATTCAATCATATATATCCTTTGGCCTAACAATACCACCACTAGGCATGTATCCCAAAAGAGACTTAAAAATATAAAGGAAAAAGACGTATTTGTATAAAAAAAAAATTAGCAGCTCTTTTCTCAGGGCAAAAATACTGGAAACTGAGGAGATGCCCATCAATTGGGGAATGGATGAATGCATTATCGTGTGTGGTTACGATAGAATACTACTGTTCTTTAAAAAATGATAAGTAGAGTTCTTTCAGAAAAACTTTGAAAGTCTTCCATGGACTCTTGTAATGTAAAATGTACTATGTACAAAGCAACAACAATTTTGTGGCATGATCAGGTGTGAATAACTTTGCTTTTTGCAGCAATACAATGATCCAAGACTACTCTGAAAGACTTATAATGAAAAATTCTATCCATACTCAGAGAAGGAGATGATTGTGTATGAAGACAGATTGAAGCATATTTTTAATTGCTTTTTTCTTGAGGGCTTTTGATTGGGGGGGCAAGGCAGGGAGGGAGATACATGGTTTCTTTTGCAAAATGACTTATGGAAATGTTTTGTGTAACTTCATAAATGCTATCTCATGGGGGTGTGGAAAGGGAAAAAGGGAGAGGAAGAAGAAGAAGAAGAAGAAGAAGAAGAAGAAGAAGAAGAAGAAGAAGAAGAAGAAGAAGAAGAAGAAGAAGAAGAAGAAGAAGAAGAAGAAGAAGAAGAAGAAGAAGAAGAAGAAGAAGAAGAAGAAGAAGAAGAAGAAGAAGAAGAAGAAGAAGAAGAAGAAGAAGAAAGGGAAGAAGCAGTAAGAGGAGGAGGAAAAGGAATAGGAGAAGGAGGAAAAGAAAGAAGTGAAGGATAAGAAGGGAGAGGAGGGGAAGGAAGAGGAGGGGAAGGAAGAAAAGGAGGAGAAAAAGAAGAAATGGTATCAAGCTTATTTCTAGAATTTCAGAAAAAAAATATAGGTTGAATTCTCATGTCAGCAAGTCCAAAAGGATAACCTTCACAGAAAATATATCTGTGTTAAAGAATTTTCTTAAACTGACATTAATTCCTTATAAATTTTGGTTGGCATCAAGGTGTGTGTGTGTGTGTGTGTGTGTGTGTGTGTGTGTGTCTTCTTTCTTCTTGTATCTAATGTGCTCTTTATATTGGGAAATGCTCTCTGCATTTCAATTCTTCACCTGTAAAGTGAGGCAGGGATAAATTAGATCACCTCCAAGGTCTGTTTCAAATTAAATTTAATAAGGTGATGACCAATTATTATGTGAACAAAATATGCTATTTTTTGGGTTGTAATGGTTAATAGTGTCAGAACAACTAAGATACATTTTGTTTAGAGAAATAATATATGAAAAATCAAAAGTCATAAAAATAATACATCTACATGATATCTATATATAATCACAGAGTGAATTAAATCTTTATAGTCAGTATAGATTTATGAATGCTTCTTTTCCTCAGTGAGTGATTTCTTTGCATTTTATTTTTGAAGAATTTAAATGGATCATTTCCTCAATTGTTTCTTGAGTTTTCACGGTAGATTATGCGTTACAGTAGATATAATAATGCCTTGTTGTAAAGGTCAGGGTTCAAATCCTGTTTCAAATAGTTAATAATTTTGTGACCCAGGACAAGTCATTTAACTTTTCTATGTTTCATTTTTTCACAGGTAAACTAAAGGGACTGATCTCAATTGTCTCCAAGTTCCCTTCTGGTTCTAAATCTAAGATTTGATATTTATAGTGTCTTATTAAATAGACAATTTTGATTGAATTATCAACCATTTTTCTTAAGTAAACAATTGATATTTTCACTTTTTCCCCTCATATAATTGATGGGGTTATTTGTTTAATATTCAACTGATGATTTTGAAGTAACATAAACTCAGCCTTCCAGTTATCCATGTCTTTTTTCTGAGTGAGGACAGGATTATTAGCAATTGTAACAACTGTGCAATAAATATTCTCTCAAACAGGGTGATGAAATAATGAAATAGAATTAAATTTTTTTAAAATTTTGAACTATTTTAGCAAATTTAGTTAGTATGATATGCATGTATTTGCATGTATATGTGTGTATGTATATATAGTTATAGTTATAACCCAAACTATACTTTGTGTATAATAAAGATAATACGATTCTGAGTATTTTTTTGGTTAGAAAACTGACTTTTTGACATTTCTTATCCAAGAATGTTTAAAACCAAATTCTGAAGTGCACCAATTAGATAAGACTTCTTGAACTTAATTACATGTAAACTGATCTCAAAAGAAAACATGAATCTTGGTGGCATAGTTGAAAATAAGAAGAGAAGTAAACAAATGCTCAATTCAACAGGAAGTTAATAGTCCTTAAAAGAAATTTGAATGGAACTTTAAAAACATAGTTATTCAAATAGCTATACTCACTGTCTGTTCAAAATCTTCATAGTAAATCAAAGCATAATTCTCTTCTTTTTCAAAAAAAAATATCTTAAATTAGATAGGTCTTGTTCCATTTGAACCTTAAGAATTATAAGTTAAAATCCACTTCTTATCATAACATGTCCTTCCAAATAATTTAAGATGGATTTGAAGGCTAATCATTAACACTATAACTTCAAACGTATTCCTACCTATTTAAATTTAATAGGTAATCTGCCCCCCTCATCATCTTCCCATCAAAAATTCGAAAGTTATCCTGAGCAAAACAAACAAATGCACCCGAAATGGCTTAACAGCTGTCTGCTGCTAGAAGGGAATGCAGGCAGCTCACCAATTCCCTTGACATCCATATGAGGCAGTTGCTGTGGCAGAGGCCGCTTCTGTCTTTGCTGAGGTTAACAGCAATCATAGAACATTTTTTGGTTCGTTTACTCAGACTGTCGATTAACACAAAATTCGATGCCAGACCAGCATTACAATCAACGAGACTGGCAATCAGACACTAGCATTCTCAATGATGTGCTTCTGGTAAAGGCTGCCTTAAAATTCCTTCTGGAGGACTGCATATATTACTTCACTTGGTTTAGTTAGAAAACCTAAACTTTTTTGACATATGGGCCTCACAGTGGTCACTGATTGAGGCTCTGAGACACAGCTGTGACAGCAATGATATTCTCTGTTGCTACTGCTAACACACTGTGTTTCTTACATTCCTTGCTTTCTATGAGAATATATTTTGGAGCTATTCTAATAACCTTTCATAGGTAAGCTTTTTTTTTAATGGAATAATGGAATTAGAAGTCCTTTCCAAGAGAGTACTGACATCTTCATGACAATCCTGGCAAACAGACATAGTCAATTCAATTATCCCCATTTTATAGATAAACAAAATCTGAGTTGTGATTTCCCCAAAGACACAGAAGTAATAAAATAGTATATGTTAGCATTCTGAAGCAACTCTCTCTCAAACTATAATTTTCATAACAAAAGCCACTCTGCATTGGAAAGGCAGTTTTTTTTTTTCCTCAGAAGCTCCTTATACTCTGCTCTGTCAAAATACAAATACATATTAATAAATAGAAGGGAGTAATAAAGGAGAAAGAAAAGGAAGAGGAAGAAAGACAGAGGAGAGAAAAAGAGAGACAGAGAGATGGAAGAAAAAGCAGAGATAGAGACAGAGATACTTAACATTTATAAAGAACTTTATTGCTTGAAAATCACTTTATATAATTTTTTTATTTGATATATACAAAGCAAAAATGTGAATAAGCACCATTATTGTCACCACTAAGGGAGGAAATTGAGGCTGAAAAAAATTATGGGATTTATCAGATTTTTACATGATAATTAAATGTCTAAAAACGATTAGAACTCAGATCTTTCTGATTCCAAAACCAGTGCTAAGAGATTTAGAGCCAGAATAACAACTAGGATCTTCTGGTTCTTGGATCATTGATTTTTCCATCATTCTTGTATGCCATTTAGCACATTATCCTTTTCACCATCTAAGCAAGCCATGTTAGCCAGGGGAAGCAAAATAGGCAGGTGTCTATTATTTGTACCAAGGGCTCTACGTGAATAACTACTTCAAGGAACTTCAAGGACCCCTGCTAACCCAGTATGTATACTGGTGGCTTGTCATATCTAAATTCTGTTTTGGCAGCTTCCACTGGGAAATACAAATTATCTTGCAGTTACACTCTAATCTTTCCTTTGGTTCTTTCCAAAAGCAACAAAATAATCTTTCTCTTTGTTAGTTTAACAAAACAGTTTTGTAAACTCCTTCATAACTAAACTTCTTGGCCGATTTTGTTTCCAGACTTTGTCTCTGTAACTAATCTACTTCAGAGACCTTTCTCCTCTCAGAACTTTTCTGGAAGCAAAGTAATACCACCATTTTATTGTGTCAGCAAACTCCCTATAACCATTAATCACCCTGGTCTCCTTGCTGGTAATGTTTCCCTAGAGGTTTCTTCCTCCACTGGTATTTTCTTCTACAAGGTAAAGATTTTTTATAAGGGTTCTTCTGTCTTAACAAGGCAGTGTGGGATTAGAAAACGACTTACTAATTAAGAATTATCTTTAGAATAAAAATTGCAAAGCTCGTTATATAGAATATATACTGAGTTGTATAGATGAATAATTTAGTTTTTGTTTTTGTTTTTAATTCTTTAGTAGAAAATAAATTTGGGTAATCCCTCTCAAGTTTGTCCTCCCCATGTCCAGCAATCTCCAAGGTAAGATATCTGACTTTAATTTATTAAATCTTTACCACTGTAGGATTATTATCTGTTCAAAGATCAAGAAAACAGTTTCCATAATGTAATTAAGAGAATTCTTTTAAAATATGATATGTAATATAACTTTAATAAGATCAGGTTCAAACTAGTATCATCTGGAAAGCCTAGTGAGTCAGGATAACCAGCACTCCACATAACCTTGAAGGAGGTGAAAGGGGTGGAGGTGATGGAACGGAATGAGACTGGAAGCAGTCTGTAGCAGAAAGATGCTTCTAGAGGCTGATGGATTTTGATACCAAAGGCCTAGAGCAGAAGCTGATTTCATAGACTTATAAAATTCACATGGCTACATATCATCAACAATAATAAATTAATACTTTGAATATTAGTGAGGCTAGAGCCTAAAGTTTCTAGGACTGAGTACTATAGATTTTATTTTTATTTCCTTTAAAAGTCAAGGACATTTTTCAACATACTTTTAAAAGGTTTTTCCCCCTAAGCCTGGAGAGACTTATATGAACTGATGCTAAGTGAAGTGAGGAGAACCAAGAGAACATGGTACACAGCAACAAGAATACTATGTGATGATCATCACCTGTAATGGACCCGACTCTTCAACAATGAGATGATTCAGGGCATATCCATTAGATTTTTGAAAGAGAGAACCATCTCTATTCAGAAAGAGGACTATGTGACTGAATATGGATCACCTTTTTGTCATCTTTTGCTTGCTTTTTTCCCTTTCTCATTTTTTTCCATTTTTGAATTGATTTTTATTTTTGTGCAGCACGATAAATGTAGAAATATATTTAGAAAAATTGCACGTTTAGTCTATATTGAATTACTTGCTGTTTAAGGGAAGATGGGGGGAAAGGGAGGGGGAAAGATTTTGAACACAAGGTTTTGCAAGGGAGAATATTGAAAACTACATTTCTATGTATTTTGAAAATAAAAAGCTATTTTTATTAAGAAAAAAGAGGGGTTTTTTTCCCTCTTATTCTAGTGTTAGAAAGATGATACAACACAATGGAGAGGGGCTCTGCCTACATCAATTCCTACATCAATTATAATACAGATATAGCTCTGCACTACCTTGCCAAAATAATAATAATAGTAATAATAATTTAATGTAGGAAAAGCATCTTTAAAAAGCCCACATCAATGTGATATACAAGTAAAATAATGACATTCATTTTTAGAATGACTTGTGGAATCAGTCTCAGTATATTATAACTACATTCTGCCTGGCTAAATTTATTTTGAAGTTATATATTGGAAATTTTATTTAATTGCTATGACATAAAGTAGTAAATATATAAGAAAATATTATAGTTAATATGAATGACTGATTTTTTTTTGTTTGTTTAAATTTTATTTATTTATAAAAATTTTTTTGACATTATATATGCATGAGTAATTTTTTTTATAACATTATCACTTATATTCATTTTTCCAAATTATCCCCTCCCTCCTTCCACCCCCTCCCCTTATGACAGGCAAACCTATACATTTTACATGTGTTACAATATAACCTAGATACAATACATGTGTGTAAATACTATTTTCTTGTTGCACATTGAATATTAGATTCTGAAGGTATAAGTAACCTGGGTAGATAGACAGTAGTTCTGACAGTTTACATTCACTTTCCAGAGTTCCTTCTCTGGGTGTAGTTGTCTCTGTCCATTATTGATCAACTGGAAGTGAGTTGGATCTTCTCCATGTTGAAGACATCCACCTCCATCAGAATACATCTTCATACCACATCGAAGTGTACAGCGATCTTCTAGTTCTATTCATTTCACACAGCATCAGTTGATGTAAGTCTTTCCAAACCTCTCTGTATTCCTCCTGCTGGTCATTTCTTACAGAGCAATAATGTTCCATAAATATACCATAATTTACCCAATTCTCCAATTGATGGACATCCATTCATCTTCCAGTTTCTGGCCACTACGAAAAGAGCTGCCACAAACATTTTGGCACATATAGGTCCCTTTCCCCTCCTCAGTATTTCTTTGGGATATAAGCCCAATAGCAGCAATACTGGATCAAAGGGTATGCACAGTTTGATAACTTTTTGGACATAGTTCCAAATTACACTCCAGAATGGTTGGATTCTTTCATAAATCCACCAACAACGTATCAGTGTCCCAGTTTTCCCAAATACCCTCCAACATTCATCATTATTTGTTCCTGTCATCTTAGCCAATCTGACAGGTGAGTAGTGATATCTCAGAGTTGTCTTAATTTGCATTTCTCTGATCAGTAGTGATTTGGAACACTCTTTCGTTTGAGTGGATATAATTTCAATATCATCATCTCAGAATTGTCTGTTCATATCCTTTGACCATTTAACAATTGGAGAATGGATAGATTTCTTATAAATTAGGGTCAGTTCTCTATATATTTTGGAAATAAGACCTTTATCAGAACTTTTAACTGTAAAAATATTTTCCCAATTTGTTACTTCCCTTCTAATCTTATTTGCATTAGTATTGTTTGTACAGAAACTTTTTAGTTTGATGTAATCAAAATTTTCTATTTTGTGATCAATAATGATCTCTAGTTCTCCTTTGGTCATAAATTCCTTCCTCCTCCACAGGTCTGAGAGGTAGACTATTCTCTGTTCCTCTAATCTATTTATGATCTCATTCATTATGCCTAAATCATGGACCCATGTTGATCTTATCTTGATATATGGTGTTAAGTGTGGATCCATATCTAATTCTGCCATACTAATTTCCAGTTTTCCCAACAGTTTTGTCCAAATAATGAATTTTTATCCCTAATGTTGGTATCTTTGGGTTTGTCAAAGACTAGATTGCTACAGATGTACCCTTTTTTGTCCTTTGTATCCAATCTGTTTCACTGATTGACTGGTCTATTCCTCAGCCAATACCAAATGGTTTTGGTGACTGCTGCTGTATAACATAGCTTTAGATCAGGTACACTTAGACCACCTTCATCTGACTTTTTTTCATTAGTTCCCTTTCAATTCTCGACCTGTTATTCTTCCATATGAATTTTGTTGTTATTTTTTCTAGGTCATTAAAGTAGTTTCTTGGGAGTCTTATTGGTATAGCACTAAATAAATAGATTAGTTTGGGGAGTATTGTCATCTTTATTATATTTGCTCGGCCTATCCAAGAGCACTGAATATCTTTCCAATTATTTTAATCTGACTTTACTTTTGTGGCAAGCATTTTGTAATTTTTCTCATATAATTCCTGACTATTTGTTGGTAGATGGATTCCCAAATACTTTATACTCTCAACATTTGTTTGGAATGGAATTTCTCTTTGTATCTCTTGTTGTTGCATTTTGTTGGTGGTATATAAAAATGCTGAGGATTTATGTAGACTTTGCTAAAATTCTGAATTATTTCTTATAGCTTTTGAGCAGAGTCTTTGGGGTTCTCTAAGTATACCATCAAGTCATCTGCAAAGAGTGATAGTTTGATTTCCTCATTTCCAACTCTAATTTCTTGAGTCTCTTTCTCAGCTCTTATTGCCAAGGCTAGAGTTTCTAGTACTATATTGAATAGTAATGGTGATAGCACGCAAACTTGTTTCACTCCTGATCTTACTGGAAAAGGTTCCAGTTTATCTCCATTACATATTATGCTTACTGACGGTCGTAAATATATGCTCCTGACTATTCTAAGGCATAGTCCATTTATTCCTGTTCTCTCAAGAGTTTTTAGTAGGAATGGATGTTGGAATTTATCAAATGCTTTTCCTGCATCTATTGAGATGATCATGTGGTTTTTATTAATTTGATTATTAATATGGTCAATTATACTAATAGTTTTCCTAATATTAAACCAGCCCTGCATTCCTGGTATGAATCCTACTTGATCATAGTGTATTATCCTGATGATTTTCTGAAATCTTTTTGATAATATCTTATTTAAGATTTTAGCATCAATATTCATTAAGGAAATTGGTCTATAATTCTCTTTGTCAGTTTTCGATCGACCTGGTTTAGGTATCAGTACCATGTCTGTGTCATAAAAGGAGTTTGATAGGACTCCTTCTTCCCCTATTTTTTCAAATAGTTTATATAGCATTGGGGCTAATTGTTCTTTAAATGTTTGGTAGAATTCACCTGTAAATCCGTCTGGTCCTGGGGATTTTTTCCTGGGGGGTTGATTAATAGCTTGTTCTATTTCTTTTTCTGAAATGGGACTATTTAAGCAATTTATCTCCTCCTCTGGTAATCTAGGAAGCCTATATTTTTGGAGGAAGTCATCCATTTCACTTAAGTTATCAAATTTATTGGCATAAAGTTGGGCAAAGTAATTCCTTATTATTTCTCTAATTTCCTCTTCATTGGTGAAAAGATCCCCCTTTTCATTTATAAGACTAACAATTTGATTTTCCTCTTTCCTTTTTCTGATCAAATTTACCAAAGGTTTATTTATTGTATTGGCTTTTTCATAAAACCAACTCTTGGTGTTATTTATTAATTCAATAGTTTTTTTTTTTTTTTTTCAATATTATTGATTTCTCCTTTTAATTTTTGTATTTCAAGTTTGATTTTTGGTTGGGGGTTTTTAATTTGGTCTTTTTCTAGCCTTTTAAGTTGCAAGCCCAATTCATTAATCTTCTCTTTCTCTATTTTCTTCAAATAAGCTTCTAAAGATATAAAATTTCCCCTTATTACTGCTTTAGCTGCATCCCACAGATTTTGGTATGATGTCTCTTCATTGTCATTATCTTGAGTGAAATTATTGTTTCTTTAATTTGCTGTTTAACCCACTCATTCTTTAAGATGAGGTTATTCATTTTCCAGTAACTTTTTGGTCTATTTACCCCTAACTTCTTACTGAATGTAGCTTTTATTGCATTGTGATCTGAGAAGAAGGCATTTATTATTTCTGCCTTCCTACATTTAATTTTGAGATCTTTATGTCCTAATATATGGTCAATTTTTGTATAGGATCCATGAACTGCTGAGAAGAAAGTATATTCCTTTCTATTGCCATTCAGTTTTCTCCAAAGATCTATCATACCTAGTTTTTCTAATGTTCTATTAACTTTTTTTTTTTTAATTTCTTATTTGTTTTGTGGTTTGATTTGTCTAAATGTGAGAGTGCAAGGTTGAGATCTCCTACTATTATAATTTTACTGTCTATTTCTTCTTGCAACTCTCTTAACTTTTCCGTTAGAGAGTTATATGCTATACCACTTGGTGCATATATGTTTAGTATTGATATGGCTTCATTGTTTATGCTACCTTTTAGCAGGATATAGTTTCCTTCCTTATCTCTTTTAATTAGATCGATTTCTGCTTTTGCTTGATCTGAGATAAGGATGGCTACCCCTGCTTTTTTGGCTTTACCTGAAGCATAATAGATTCTGCTCCAACGTTTTACCTTTAATGTGTATGTATCTCTCTGCTTTAAGTGTGTTTCCTGTAAACAACATATTGTAGGGTTCTGACTTTTGATACAGTCTGCTATCCGTCTCCGTTTGATGGGATAGTTCATCCCATTCACATTTACAGTTAAAATTACTAATTCTGTATTTCCTGCCATAATATTATCCCCAGATTATGCTTTTTCCCTTGACCCCCCCCAACCCCTTCCCCGATATTTAATTTATAAATCCCACTTGTGACGCATAGCCCTTCCTTTTTTTAGTATCCCTCCCCGCTCCTTCCAAGTCCCTTTCCTTATTCCCCTTTTCCTTTTCCCTTTTCCTCTCCCCCCTTTTAATGAGGTGAGAGAGAATTCTCTGAAAACAAATATGTCAATTATTTACTCTTTGAGCCTCTTCTGATGAGAGTAAGATTCACACAATGTTTTGTTTCTCCCTCTCTCTAAATTCCCTCAGATATGGTATATTTTCTATGCCTCTTCCTGGGATGCAGTTTCCCTCTTTTTATCACTCCTTCCCATTTTTCTGATACTACTCCCTTCCCTTTACTACTCCCCCCTTTTTTACATCAGTAAAATCAAATTATCCATGTAGACTTTCCATATATCCAAAACAGAGACACAGTTCTCAAGGTTTCTGTGTACCTTTTTCTGTTTCTCTTCAGTCTTGTGGATGTAGATCAAATTTTTTGTTTAAGCCGTTTTTTTTTCTTAGAAACAAATGGAATTCCTCTGTTTCGTTGAATGACCATCTTCTTCCATGGAAGAAAATTCTAAACTTAACTGGGTAGTTTATTCTTGGTTGCAATCCTTGATCTTTTGCCTTTTGGAATATCAGCTTCCAGGCCCTTTGATCTTTTAATATGGAGGCAGCCAGATCTTGAGTGACCCTTCTTGTGGCACCTTGGTATTTAAATTGCTTTTTTCTAGCTGCTTGCACGATTTTCTCCTTTGTGTGGTAATTCTGCAGCTTAGCCACAATATTTTGTGGTGTTCTTTTTTTAGGGTCTATTTCAGAAGGAGCTTGATGAATTCTTTCAACGCCTATTTTTCCTTCTGTTTCTATTATCTCTGGACAGTTCTCTTTGATGATTTTCTGTAAAATAGAATCTAGCCTCTTTTTTTGGTCATAGTTTTTGGGAAGTCCAATGATCCTCCGATTATCTCTCCCAGATCTATTTTCCAGATCTATAGATTTTCCCAGTAAGTATTTGACCTTATTCTCCAGCTTTTCATATTTTTGTTTTGTTTGACTGATTCTTGGGTTTTCAATGAATCATTCATTTCTATTTGTCCCATCCTGATTTTTAATGAGTTATTTTCTTCATTCACATTTTTTAGTTCTTTTTGTATATGCCCAATTGAGTTTTTAAATGAATTATTTTCCTCTATTGAATTTTTTTCCATTTCCCTAATTTTTTTAAAGAATTATTTTCTTTTTCCATTTCAGACATCCTATTTTCCTGTGATTTTTTAACCTTTTCTAATTCACAAATTTTGTTTCCCTGAATCTCCTGTGAATTTTTTACTTTTTCCAACTCAGATTTCAGGACATTGTTATTCTCTATCATAGCTTCTCTTTCCTTTCCCCATTTTTCTTCAAACTCTCTTAATTTTTTAATAGCCTCTTTGAGGAGAGAGTTATATGATGGGGTCAGGTATCATTCCCCTTTAGGCTGTTATCTGCTGACTCTCTGTTATTAACTTCCTCGGGGTTGGATACCCACTCTTTCTCTGTGTAGAAGGAATCGATGGTTCTTTTTGGCTTTTTTAGTCATGGTTAAAATATCTTTTGGGGTCTGTCCCTGGGGTAAGAAGTTTATTTATTTCTTTACCAGCTTCATCCCAGACTGGATGGATGCAGTGGCTCCTGCACCTGAGCTAAGAGAGAGCTCTGGAAGAGAGTTCCCCACCCCGTCCCTGGAAGTGACCCAGAGGTGATTAGCAGTGCTGCACTTTGAGGGCGTTATGTATCCTAGGGACTTCCCTGAGGTTTAAGACTGAACAGTAAAGGCGACACAAAGCCCAGCCAATGTGTCCCGTGGGGCGTGGATGTCAGCAGCTTACGTGAAAAGCCCCTCTGCTCAAACTGGAAGTGTCTGCCCAGAAACCGCGGTCCCTATTTCAAAGGTTCCGCTTCTCTGGGTCTTCTGAGGCTTAGTTCCACAGCCTCCTGCCAAGCCAGGCCCTATGTGAATTAAGTGTTGCTTTGGGTTGTGTCCCTGCTTTTCAGTCTCTTAACTACCCCCTGGTGAAGCCCCAGGCAGCAGAAGCCAGGCACACTGCTGTGCAGAGAGATCTGTTAGGTCACTTCCAGATTGGGGTGGTTCTAGGATCTGGCTTTATTTTAAAGTGGCTTGCTTTCTCTTCTGAACTGCTATTTTATAAGCAGAGAAGAGCTAATAGCCTGTGCCAGATTCTTCTATCTCAGTGGCTTCTCTGATCCCAGAGCTCTTCCCGGCCCGATTCGTGCAATATGCTAGCATCTCACCCTGTCTGTACTGGCCTTTTTTTTCCTCCCCTGGGAACCGACCTTTTCTGTTGAAACTCCAGATTCTCTTGCTTCCAGACCTTGTGGTTTCTATCAGTCCAGTGTTATTTTTGAGGCTGATTTAACTAATTGGTAATGAGGGAAGAAGGGAGCTCACAAAATCACGTGTATCTTCTCCGCCATCTTGGCTCTGCCCCCCATGAATGACTGATCTTAAGTGCTGTTACTAAATTTATATATAAAGGCAACAATAATCAGACCAGGAGGTAGAAAGAGGCAGAAAAATATTTGTAGGAGAGCAGCAGGACCGAGATATTAATGTAGAATTTGCAGTGGCCTAAATAACTGAGGAAGTAGAATTAGAGGGTTATCCAAAGAATCAGACCAGATCAGGAACTAGCACAATACAAATTCAGGCAAAGAATTCGGCCTCATGGAAGGGCAGTGTTTGGTCAGTGGCTGAGGACATGTTGGTAGCAATGCTAGATTGAATGACAATGGCATCGTCATGTGTCATTGCTTTCAAATAAGGGAAGGGAGTGGCTGAGGACATGTTGGTAGCAATGCTAGATTGAATGACAATGGCATCGTCATGTGTCATTGCTTTCAAATAAGGGAAGGGACAAAATTAGTGATAAAAATACTATTTAAGTCTAGGTAATTATGCAGAATATAAAGCCAATTCATTTATTTCCTCACTAATCTTTTTAACTCATTTAATAAGGATTTTTGTTTTCCCCTAAAAATGTTATGGAATCTGTATATTAGCTGTAAAAAAAATATTAAATGTATACCTAATTGGTAAAAATCAGTCTATAAATTTGAAAATCTTATTAAAAAATGAGTTTCGATTTAGTGATTACTTCAAACTCCAAGAAATACTGATGATGATGCCACTAAGCAATATAAATCAAAGGCTAAATTCTGTGCTATCTGAGATATGATTTTTGTTTTGGAATAGATGAATAAAGCAAAGAGAACATCTGTACTTGGAATAATTCCTGCTTTAGGTATCACCAATTGAGAGAATAAAAATATGCACTTTATGTACTGTACTTAAATATTCTACAATCTGGAAAAATTCCAGGTGTACGCAAACATGTGTACAATGAAGTAGAGAGCGAAAATAAATCTCTAATAATTCAGACCAAAAAAAAATGGAAATTTCAAATGAAACATTATTTTGGTTCCAATGATCCAGACAGAATTCAAATACCAAAGTAATAATGACAGTGATGCCAATATGTCTCTGGGCCTTTAAATCATCTATTCTATGTCACTGTGTCTGAAAAGGTGATAAATAATGAGTCGGTACACTGTAAAGAACAATAGGTAATAAAAGAAATATTTAGGTTTCATGTTTTGAGTTTTCTAATAATGATAACTTTCCCAAAATGGAATGAATTTTCTTTGAAGATAGTAAGCTTTACCTGTCTTCAAGCAGATGACTACTTGTCAGCTTTATTAGCAAGAGTATTCTTGTTTCAGAGGAGGGTTACACTAGATGGCTTCCAAGGCTATGTGGCTTACTGCCTGCCATTCACTAACTGTCTCTATTCTCTCCTTTCTCCAACCCATAAATCATGGAGTTTTCAAACTGATATTTCTAAAGTATATTTCAGACTAAGTCACTCCTATTATATGGAATTTCAGTGAATCCTCTCTAGCCACCAGTATTAAATATTCTCTATTCTCTATCTCAAGCCTTTCATAATCTAGCTTTAACATATCTTCCTATCTTTTGAGAATTATCAACCTTAATACTTACTAAATTTAGTAAAATAGATTTATTTGCTATTGAAATGAGGTGATATAGTACACAGAGTGCTAAGCCTGGAGTCAACAAGACTCAGCTTCCTGAGTTCAAATTTAGCCTCAGACACTAGCTATATGACCCTGGGCAAGTCACTTAACCCTGTTTGCCCCAGTCATCTACAAAATGAACTGGAGAACAAAACCACTCCAGAAAACCAAAATATGGTCATGAAGAGTTAGATATAACTGAATAGCATTCCTTATTTATAGCAAAGTGTCTTCTATCTTCATGCCTTTACAAAAATTGCTCCCATTGCCTAAAAATGCTCTTCTTCCTCTACTCAAACACTTGAATTCAAAATTTCTTTCAAGATTCAGTTGAAGTGCTACCTCTAACTTCAGGCCTATTCTGAACCTCAAGATGCTAGATCTCACTTCATATGAAGTTATTTTTTTTATCTGCTTTAAAAATATTTTGCATTTGCTTATATATTTTTATATTATTTTTAAATAATAAAAGTAACATTTTATTTTTCAAAATACTTTTTAACATTCACCCTTACAACAACAAAAAGGCAAAAACAAAATGCTTTGATCCACATTCAATCCCAATACTCCTCTCTCTGGATGCAGATGTCTCTTTCCATCATAAGTCTATTGGAATTGATCTGAATCACCTCATTGTTGAAAAGAGCCAATCCCATTACAATCGATTATCACACAATCTTTTTGTTGCTATTTTACTTATATCATAGAGGTAGCTGGTGATATATTAGATAAAGCATAAGCCTGGACTCTAAAGAACATAAGTTCAAATTCAGCCTCAGACCTTTTCTAGCCATGTGACCCTGGGCACAGTTTTGGCTTGAACCTTATATAGATAGGAAAATTAAACTTAAAAGAGGGCATGGGACTTACCCAATACCACCAAGCCAGCAAATGACAATAACTTTCACAATAATGATGAAGAAAGCAAGCAAGAAACAAAAGTCATCTTGTAGATGAGAAAATTCATCCTAGCCAAAAGGCTGGGAAAGCAGTGAAAGGATGTCATAACAAGGAATCCCATAGGAGCTCACATGATGTAGAAGTCACACACACCTCAGAATAGCAGTAGCCACTGGAGAAGGCAAGACCTATGTGCCAGCATGAAGAGGCTTTGTAGGAAGTGGGAGACCAGTGTGATCGCCAACATCCTAATAGAGCCTGAAACATCAGAGCAAGAGGCAGAATCCATTATCAATTAAGAATCATGCCAGAAGGGAAAGACAGAGTCTGGGAAAGGCCAAAATTCAGAGTAGACAATCACCAGGTGATAGAAACAGAAGTTAGTGATTAGGACAGATGGTAAGGCATCATATTATACAAAGAATAATAATAATAATTCAAGTTTTAATCCATTTTACAATATCCATAACCTTATCTCTATCTTGTAACCACAACTGTAGTTCTTCCCAACAAAACCATTCACTTTGTAGTCAAAATCCTTTGTAAACTTGGAAGAACTATTTAAATGCCAGTGATTATCAGCAAGCATTATTGATATGTTTTTTCTTTTCCATTGGTTATAGAAAGGAAAAAGATATTCCTTCCTAGTGTAAGAAGAAAATGATAATTTTAGTCATAGGCAGATTTATAATGTAAGACTAAACAAAATATGTTTGTTTTTTCACTTTTATATGTCAAAATCTTACCCTATAATTTCACTGTATATTGTAAGTCATGAGTTCAAAGATTAACTTTTTTTTTTTTTTTTTTTTAAGTAAAGACAAACAAAAAAGCTTGTCTATATAGGCAGATTTTTCCAAATGCTTATACACTAGTCACAAACATAAAAATCACTATAAAGAAAAATGAAAGTAATGTTCTTAAATATTAATGTCATCTGCTGTGCTGATCTATATCTTGTTACTGGACCCAGATGGCTCTGGAGGAGAAAGTGAAGTTGGGTGATTTGCCCAGCCCACCCTCACTAATCCAATTCTCTTGCATGTCATGGCAACATCACCTTTGTGATGTCATGGTACTCTTCAAACACAAAGGACAAACAACCACAACAACTACCTCTCAACATCATATTAATTTCAAACTATTATTATAGTTGGAGTTTAATGATTCAGATTTACTTTTTGTTATTATGTTATATAGATTTAGCACTAGAATGGATCACCACTAAAGTCTTTCTCATCACTGTGTGGAAGTAACCCTGAATTCCTAAAGACCATGCCTAAGGAGCATAATCTCTGGAAATTACTGATACCTTGTAGAAATTTAGAGTTCATTCTGATAAATGGACTAATTTTCCTCAGTTGAGCAGCTAATCACCAGCTACTTACTGTCTATTCTTTTCTGACCAGAGCAACTCATGGAAAGAATGACAGTCATGTTGAGGAGCAATGATCTATGTGAATCCACTTTGATGAAAATATTAATAATAGAAATATTTGAATAACTAAATCCAGGATTGTCTACATTTGTCCCTATGTTAAGATACATTTATAGGATCATAAATCTAGACCTGAGCAGGCCCTTAGAGGCCATTTAGTTCAATGTCTTCAATACATAGGTGAAGAAACTGAGTCCCAGAGAGAGAGAGAGAGAGAGAGAGAGAGAGAGAGAGACAGCGACAGAGACAGAGACAGAGACAGAGACAGAGAGACAAAGACAGAAAGGGAAAGAAAGACAGAGAGACAAAGAAACTGAGAGAACTTAGAATTTGGGTCATTAAAATCATCCCTTAAGAATAAAAAAAATTGTATGTAGAAAAACTGTAAAACTAATCAACTGGAAACATAAAACTTATGGTAAAATACATATACAAATAAAGAACAAGTTTCCCAACATTTTTCATTGGTTTCAGCTTTCCCAGAAAAGAGGGATGTAATAACTATTACCTCCTCACTTGCATAATGTCATATTTTGTTCAATGATGATCATTTGCAAGGTTAGTTCATTATATTATCATATAAGTAATTTGAATACCTTAATTACTAAAATTCTCTAATTTCCCAAATATTTTCCTAATGTCTTCAATTCTTACTAAAATGTTCTGCGTTTTATTTTTACTTAAGGATCTGAAGAGACAGAAGAGGTGTGGAATTCATCTATTTCAATGATATCATTTTTTATAAGTGGGGGAAACATATGAATTAACTCTCTCCAGATCACATAAATAGATATCAAACCCAAATCTTCTAATTTTAAATTCTCTGCTTTCTCTATCTCCCTAAACTGCCTAGACCACCTTAAATATTAAATATATACAGCGCTTTTTGTATCTCAGGGAAAAAAAACAAAAACAAAAACAAAAACAAAACAAAACAAACAAAAAACACTGGATTTGGATCATGATTCTAGTTTTAGTCTACTTATTAGAAGAATATCTTTCGGTAAGGAATGTCACCTCTACATCAAATTTTCATCATCTATATAACATGAGTAGGTTATACTCAATTCAACACACATTTAATAAAAAAAGTTAGTGCTGGACATTTAAGGGTAAGATGGACATGAATGATTCTAGAAAGCCCAGTTCCAAAACCCATGTAAACTCTAACAAGTATCTTGAAGTAGATCCTAGAATACTAAAAATCAAGGAAAACAAATCAAGAATCAGAACTTATATCCTTCATCCTAGATGTGAAGTGAAACAAAAGACTAGGGAAAGCAGTGGGAGGATGTAGTAACAAAGAACCCAGAAGGAACTCAAATAAATATGGAGCCAGATATTTCTCAGAGAACACTAGCCATAGTAGAAGACAGCACCTGCCCGCCAACATGAAGAGTCTGTGAGGGAGCCTGGAGACCAACGTGATCTTCAACAGCTAAATGAACCCTGACAAGGTCAGGTCTTAGTCCCAACTAAGAATCATACCAGAAGAACCCTCATAAAAGCCATAATCCAGAGTAGACCATCACCAAGTGACAGAGACAGAAGCCAGTAATTAGGACAGATGGTAAGGCATTGCATTATACAAATGATCCTATTCAAATCATTAGTGAGTGCCAATGACATACAGAATACAGAAGAGAAAGAGACAAACCAGGTCAACTGAACCCCTCTGAGAGTGCCAGAGGGGATTGGCTCAAACACAAAATCTCAATCTAAGAAGTTGAAAATGAGCAAAGAAAAGAAAACAACAAAACAAAATATATGTGTGTATGAATATGCATATGTACATATGTGTATATGTATACTGAGAGAACTTCCAGAAATAGACCAAGACAGGAATCCCAAAATATTTGTAAGAAGTAGGGTAGGGATAGGAAGAGGGTCAAGGGAATGTCTTGTTTACAAAATCTCTATGAGTAGATTGAAGAAATAAAGTAAAAGATAATAAGTAGTATTAGATACAACATGTGAATTTAGGAGGGAAAAAATTAAAAGGAAAATTAATCCTTGGGACAGAAAGATAGAAAATTCTCCCCAATTGGTCTCTCTGAAAAATAGATAGAGCAAATAAAACTGAATTATTCTACTGTGATAAGAAATCTCAGGACAAAGCCAATATATAAGCATAAACAGAAAGAAAGATATATACCATCTCTTCTATTTAGGTTAAATCCTAATATAGAGGTAGCACATAAGTTGATTAGGTTTGTGGAGTGTTGAAGGGGTAGTGATGGGGAAAAGATGAAGGTACCCAGCTAAGCGACAGGATAGAGAAAATTCAGAGAATTCAGGAATACTTGCTGTAGTGTTGAAACTATTTTCATATGTTCTGTTGAAAAAAGGAAATGGAAAGAAGAAGGAAGGAAGGAAGGAAGGAAGGAAGGAAGGAAGGAAGGAAGGAAGGAAGGAAGGAAGGAAGGAAGGAAGGAAGGAAGGAAGAAAGAGAGGGAGGAGGGAGGAAGAGTCCAGGGAGAATTGAAGACATGGTTAGCCTGGTCATCTGGCTTAGAATGGAGATGTGAGGAACCAGCCAATCAGAGCGAGAGGCTCTAGTGGAGGAGGGGACTTCTAATGTGTGAAGTCCAGGGGTAGAGGGAACTTTCTGTGTCATGGTACAGAAGATCCGGAGTAAAAAGTATAGCCTGGAGAAAAATGAGCAAACAGAAAATCTGAACACTGTATTTTGATAAATAAAAAAAGAAAACTGTCTAGAACAATTAGAACAAGAAAATATTAATAACTAACATGTATATAACATTTATTTGCTATACATTGTGCTAAGTGCATGACAATTATTATCTCATTTGATTTGAACAACAATCCTGGAAGGTAGGTCCTTTTATATTACTTATTTTAAAATAAAATGGAGGCAAACAGAGGGTAACTGATTTGTCCAGGATTACACAGCTATTTAGTAACTGAAGCCACATTTGAACTTAAGATCTTTGCCTCTATAGAGCCAGTGCTCTAATTACTGTGCCACCTAGCTGTCCAATAAAAAGAACCCTAGGAGAAAAGTGAAACATATCTGGCCTCAGGCTATGTATGGGTGCCAGGGTAGTTACTATTGTTCCAATATATGTGAACAAAATCCATGTCCCACAAGTGACAAAAGGATATGAACTGATCTTCATCTCACTCTCTCTCCTTCTCTGCCTCTTTTCCTTCTCCTCCCCTCCTTCCCTCCCTCCCTCCCTTCCTCCCTCTCTTCCTCCCTCCTCCCTCTCTTTCTTCCTTCCTTCCTTCCTTCCTTCCTTCCTTCCT
The DNA here is from genome assembly GCF_048593235.1 of Sminthopsis crassicaudata. Classification (NCBI taxonomy): domain Eukaryota; kingdom Metazoa; phylum Chordata; class Mammalia; order Dasyuromorphia; family Dasyuridae; genus Sminthopsis; species Sminthopsis crassicaudata. The sequence continues at coordinate 568,572,240 of NC_133617.1, read as the reverse complement.
TCCTTCCTTCCTTCCTTCCTTCCTTCCTTCCTTCCTTCCTTCTTCTTTCCATTTCCTTTTTTCAACAGAACATATGAAAATAGTTTCAACACTACAGCAAGTAATCCAATATAGATTAAATATGTACAATTTTAAACATATTTCCATATCTATCATGCTGCTTAAGAAAATTTAGATCAAAAAGGGAAAAATGAGAAAGAAAAAACAAGCAAGTAAACAACATCAAAGGTGAAAATACTGTGTTGTGATCCACATTCTCTCTGGATGTATATGGCTCTTCTTATTACAAATCTATTAGAATTGGCCTGAATAATCTCATTGTTGAAAAGAGTCACATCCAACACAGTTTATTGTTGCTATGTACAATGTTCTCTTGGTTCTACTCACTTTGCTTAGTATCAGTTCCTATAAGTTTCTTCAAGTCTTTCTGAAATCATCATCCTGATCATTCTGATCATAGTAATATTCTATAACATTCATATACCATAATTAATTCAGCTATTCCCCAACTGATGGACATCCATTTTATTTTCAGTTCCTTCACACCACAACAATGACTGCTACAATCATTTTTACACATTTCTTTTTTTTTTATATTCTCTTTGGGATACAAGTCTAGTAGAAACACTGCTGGATCACAGGGTATTCACAGTTTGATAGCTCTTTGAGCATAGTTCCAAAGTATCTCCAGAATAGTTGTATCTTTTCACAATTTCACCAACCATCCATTAGTGTCCCAGTTTTCCCACATCCCCCCAATATGTATCAGTATCTTTTCTTGTCATCTTAGCCAATCTGAGAGGTGTGTAGTGGTACATCAGAAGCCTTAATTTGCATTTCTGTGATTAATAATGATTTAGAGCATTTTATATGACTAGAAATGATTTTAATTTCTTCATCTGAAAAGTGTCTCTTCATATCCTTTGATCATTTATCAATTGAAGAATGGCTTGTATTCTTATAAATTTGAATCAATTCTTTATATATTTTATAAATAGGTCTTTATGAACTGATAATACTTAAAAGAACAAATATCAACTATCAAATACATATCAATTGACAATCAATTTTCATGTGAAAACATATTCTAAAAAGGTAACATTAAGATAAACAAAAATCTTAAAACTTTGATATTTCACTTTACACTCAGTAGATTGGCAAAGAGGACCTAGAAGTACTGAATGACTCAGGAGAACAATTTATTCAATGATTACAAACAATATAGTGAGGGGAAAAAAACTTACTGCAAAATGTTTAAGAACTATGATCAATGCAAAAGCCAATCACAACTCCAAAATAACAGTAATTTATTATCCTTCCTGCCTCATGACAGAGAGATGATGAATTAGAGGTACAGAGTAAGACATAAATTTTCAGAAATGGTCAATTTGTTGATTTCTTTTGCATAATTATGCTTATTTGTTTAAAAAAAGAGAAGACATTGAGAGGAAGAAAGAGGGAATTTAGGGAAGTGGTAGTAATAGCAATATAGAAGAGCCACAAATATGCTTAATCATTGCTTTATATCAATGAATCATTAAAAATAAATAATAGAGAATACACATTAACAAAGCACTGTTATAACTATTATGTTAATTTCAAAACAATTTTTAAACAATTAGTACTGTGTCAAGATTTAGCACTTCATATGCAATTTCTTCTCTTCTTTGCATATAATATATTTATTCTTTGTGATGTTTGTCAAGTTTATAATTTTTTAAAGGGCAGTCATGCAAAGAGGTAGTATTAGAGCTGCTCTTTGAAGGAAGTTGGAGATTTTCAGAAGCAGAGTTGATGAGGATATGAAGTCATTGAGAAAGGAAATATGGACAAATGGAATATTCTATAAGTGGAATTAAAAGTAGGGCATTTTACTAGAATAAAGATTACACTCAGGAGAGTATGATAGGATGGAGCTGACTATGTAAGGTTTTAAATGTCAGAGTAATTAACATTTTATATTATATCTTATTGACATGGGAAGACCCTGACATACATGGAAAAGCATAAGCATTTAAGCATTTCCATATGAATAGAAAAACAACATATGAAGTGCTGAATTTTGATGATGTACTGTGTTTAAAAAAAACTTACATTATTAATCAGAGAAATGCAAATTAAGACAATTCTGAGATACCACTACACACTTGTCAGATTGGCTAGAATGACAGAGAAAGATAATGCAGAATGTTGGAGGAGATGTGGGAAAACAAGGATACTGATACATTGTTGGTGGAATTGTGAATACATCCAGCCATTCTGGAGAGCAATTTGGAACTATGCTCAAAAAGTTATCAAGCTGTGCATACCCTTTGGCCCAGCACTATTATTACTGGGCTTATATCCCAGAGCGATCTTAAAGAAGGGAAAGGGACCTGTATGTGCAAGAACCACGTTTATGGCAGCCCTCTTTGTAGTAACTAGAAACTGGAAACTACGTGGATGCCCATCAACTGGTGAATGGCTGAATAAATTGTGGGTATATTAATATTATGGAATATTCCATTCCAAACAAATGTTGAGAGTATAAAATATTTGGGAATCCATCTACCAAAGAAAAGTCAGGAATTATATGAGAAAAATTACAAAACACTTGCCACAAAAATAAAATCAGATTTAAATAATTGGAAAGACATTCAGTGCTCTTGGATAGGCCGAGTGAATATAATAAAGATGACAATACTCCCCAAACTAATCTATTTATTTAGTGCTATACCAATCAGACTCCCAAGAAACTATTTTAATGACCTAGAAAAAATAACAACAAAATTCATATGGAAGAATAAAAGGTCAAGAATTGCAAGGGAACTAATGAAAAAAAACTCAGAGGAAGGTGGTCTAAGTGTACCTGATCTAAAGCTATATTATATAGCAGCAGTCACCAAAACCATTTGGTATTGGCTAAGAAATAGACCGGTAGATCAGTGGAACAGATTAGATACAAAGGACAAAAAAGGGTACATCTATAGCAATCTAATCTTTGACAAACCCAAAGATTCCAACATTAGGGATAAAAATTCATTATTCGGAAAAAACTGTTGGGAAAACTGGAAATTAGTATGGCAGAAATTAGATATGGATCCACACTTAACACCATATACCAAGATAAGATCAAAATGGGTCCGTGATTTAGGCATAAAGAGGGAGATAATAAATAGATTAGAGGAACAGAGGATAATCTACCTCTCAGACTTGTGGAGGAGGAAGGAATTTATGACCAGAGGAGAACTAGAGATCATTATTGATCACAAAATAGAAGATTTTGATTACATCAAACTAAAAAGTTTCTGTACAAATAATACTAATGCAAACAAGATTAGAAGGGAAGTAACAAATTGGGAAAATATTTTTAAAAACAAAGGTTCTGACAAAGGTCTCATTTCCAAAATATATAGAGAACTGACCATAATTTATAAGAAACCGAACCATTCTCCAATTGATAAATGGTCAAAGGATATGAACAGACAATTCTCAGAGGAAGAAATTGAAACTATATCCACTCACATGAAAGAGTGTTCCAAATCACTACTGATCAGAGAAATGCAAATTAAGACCACTCTGAGATACCACTACACACCTGTCAGATTGGCTAAGATGACAGGAACAAATAATGACAAATGTTGGAGGGGATGTGGGGAAATTGGGACACTAATGCATTGCTGGTGGAGTTGTGAAAGAATCCAGCCATTCTGGAGAGCAATCTGGAATTATGCCCAAAAGGTTATCAAACTGTGCATACCCTTTGACCCAGCAGCGCTACTACTGGGATTATATCCCAAAGAAATACTAAAGAGCGGAAAGAGACATATATGTGCCAAAATGTTTGTGGCAGCTCTTTTTGTTGTAGCTAGAAACTGGAAGATGAATGGATGTCCATCAGTTGGAGAATGGTTGGGTAAATTGTGGTATATGAAGGTTATGGAATATTATTGCTCGGTAAGAAATGACCAGCAGGAGGAATATAGAGAGGCCTGGAGAGACTTAAATCAACTGATGCTGAGTGAAATGAGCAGAACCAGAAGATCACTGTACACTTCAACAACAATACTGTATGAGGATGTATTCTGATGGAAGTGGAAATCTTCAACATAAAGAAGATCCAACTCACTTCCAGTTGATCAATGATGGACAGAGGTAGCTACACCCAGAGAAGAAACACTGGGAAGGGAATGAAAATTGTTAGCACTAATATCTGTCTGCCCAGGTTGCATATACCTTCGGATTCTAATGTTTATTGTGCAACAAGAAAATGATATTCGCACACATGTATTGTACCTAGTCTATATTGTAACACATGTAAAATGTATGGTATTGCCTGTCGTCGGGGGGAGGGAATAGAGGGAGGGGGGGTAATTTGGAAAAAATGAATACAAGGGATAATATTATAAAATATATATATATATATATATATATATAATAAAAAAAATATTATGGAATATTATTGTTTTATAATAAATGACCAACAGGATGATTTCAGAAAGGCCTGGAGATACTTACATGAACTGATGCTGAGTGAAATGAGCAGTACAAGGAGATCGTTGTATACTCCAACAGCAATAGTATATGATGATCAATTCTGATGGACGTGGCCCTCTTCAACAATGAGAGAACTAAATCAGTTCCAATAGAGCAGTAATGAACTGAACCAGCTACATCTAGTGAAAGAACTCCGGGAGATTACTATGAACCACTATATAGAATTCCCAATCCCTCTATTTCTGTCCATCTGCATTTTTTATTTCCTTCACAGGTATTTAATGTATACTTTATCATATTTAACATGTATTGGTCAACCTGCCATCTTGGGGGGGGGGGAAAGAGGGGGAAAATTAGAATAAAAGGTTTGGCAATTGTTAATGTTGTAAAATTACCCATACATATATCTGGCAAATAAAAACTATTAATAAAAAAAAAGAAAAAAAAAAACCTTAGACCTATGCTAGAGGAATTTCATTTTGACAGTTCTACGGAGATATGTATATATATATTCTACAGATTCACTTATATAAACTCAGATATACAGCATTATCCCAAAGTATCCCTCTGTGAAAGCAATTATCAGTAATATTATATGATTTAATTTTTATGTGATTTATGGACAAATTTAATACATTCATTGTGGACATAATGCTTTTATGACTAGTGCAGCAACTATTAATTTGAAGTCTTAGAATGTAATAATCAAATCATTTTAAATTTAAACTGATGGAAACCTGTCTATGAAGAATCTATGATGTTCTAATTATTTTCTTGACACAGCTCTACTATATAATGATTAATTTATTTCAAAGGAAAAAAAAAACAAGGAAAATTGAGGGTCAAAGTTACTCCAAATCACCTAGATGAAAAATGATATCTTTGCTTCAATGGACACAATGAGCAAACAAGTGATCTTTACTTCAGATTTTCTAAAAATGTGTTAGATATTATTTCATTATATCTAACTTCATCATTTTCTATGATTTCCTTAACTTTCCACTTTCTGCTGCCTCAGTAGAAATAACTATAGGATAATAGCATAGGAAGATTCTTAAATAGCAATGAGACGTGTATTGATTTTATGCCATCTCTTTTATTTTTTAAAATTCTTGCATATAACTTTTTTGTTCTTCAATTTCTTCATGTATAAAATGAAACAGATGACCTAATAATATAATAAAACATCAAAACTGTCTTATATGTAGTCACCTTGTTAAGTTTGCAGTGTGAGAATTAGCTCCATTTTACTGAGGTGCTACCTAGTCTAAGATAAATGACTTGTTTGGGGACACAAAACTAGTAATTGGAGTCAAGACTTTTCCAACGTTTTCTGACTTCAAGATTATATATTTTTTCTAAACACATTGTTCTTTGTTAATTCCACTCCAGTTCTAAAGTGTATGATATGATCATGAGTCCAAAAACCTATTTCTTTTCTTTCATTCTTTTTTATTTATTTTTAAGAGTCAATCAAGAGAGCTTTCCCTTAATCTAATATCTTACTGAGGTTTTGATGGAGTTAAGAAGCAAATACAAATCTAATGTAATTTAAGATCTAATTCATTTTTATCCTGCCTTCATATTGAAGTAGCTCATGGTCTTTTGACCTATTATTATTTCATTTATTTATTTCATGGCCTTAGGGGATAAAGGATGCTTAACTAATTCAATATCTCTAATGCCTCTGTGTAGTCATTACACAGTCATTTTTTTTTATTGTTTTGTTAGCATGACTTATTTCAGAAATAGTCTTTTCTGTCTGTCTATTTGATTTCTTTTTTGTTTTGCTTTTGACTTTTTTCTGTGTGTGCAAAATTCTTGCTGCATTTAGTGTATATAAGTATTAGAGCTAAACGATGAAAGTTGTGTATCATTTTAAAAAATCAACTTCCAGGATAAATTTTAATGTGATGGAAGCAGATGGTGAAAATGGTATAGATAGTATTACTTTTTCATCTTCAGACATTTTGAATCAAAGGTTCAGAAGTAAAATGAGTTTTAGATTCTCAATTTTTTCCTCATTAAAAATAAGATCTCAGGAATCTAGAAACTTCTGTTCAAGAAAAATCTAGTAGTATAATATAGTCAAATTGGAAAACATAGAGATGCTTTTTATTTTTGTTTTTTATCTGTTTGGTATACAAACCGAATAGTGGTATTACTGAGTAAAAGGTTATTCATAGTTCTATAGCTCTTTGGGCATTCTTTCAAATGGTTCTCAAGAACAGTTGAATCAGTTCACAATTCCACCAATAGTGAATTGGTGCTCAATTTTTGCATAGCCCCTCCTAATTGGTCATTTTCCTTTTTTGCCTTATTAACAAATCTGGTAAGTGTGGGGTAGTATCTCAATGTTGCTTTAATTTAAATTATTGAGCTCGTATCCTTTTGAGATCTACTAGGTTTGTATACCAAAGAGATAAAAAAACAAAAAGAAAAAGCACCTCTATGTACTAAAATACTTATAGTAGATCTTTTTGTAGTGCAAAAGAATTAGAAATTGAGGACAAGTTCATTAATTGCAGCATATGACTATGGTGAAATACTAATACATTATATAAAATGATAAGCAAGAATGCTCCCTGGAAAACCTAGAGAAACTTACACAAACTTAAACAAAGTGAAATGTGTAGAATCAGGAGAACATTGTACCTACTAACAGCTATACTGTATAATGATCAATTGTAAATGACTGAGCTCAGTGATAAGGTGATTCAAGACAATTACAAAAGATTTAATGAGGGGGAAAAAAAACTCTCCAGGAAAAGAATGCAGATTAAAGGTATGTTTTTATTTATTTATGTTTACTTTTCTCTTTATTTTATTTCCTCTTGATCTATGTTTTCTTTTTACTACATGACTAATAAGGAATTTAAAAAACAGAATAAGAGTTTTATTTATCTCTTCTTTTGAGAGAAAAGGGGATATTAAATTTTCAAATGTTGTCATTTAACTGGTTTCTATTTAGGAAATTTTGCAATGCTTTTAAAAATCCAAACATGCTTCCTGGAAATGGAATATTGAACTCTTAAGGCATTTACCTGTTGTATGTGTGGATCATGGAGAACTCTAGGCACTGAACATGAAAACTATGGTAGATTCAAAGATTAATGGAGCAATATGGTGAATCTATTTAATTAATTAATGCATTAAAATTGTGTTAAACTTGCCACAAAAATAAAGTCAGATTTAAATAATTGGAAAGACATTCAGTGCTCTTGGATAGGCCGAGCGAATATAATTAAGATGAGAATACTCCCTAAACTAATCTATTTATTTAGTGCTATACCAATCAGACTTCCAAGAAACTATTTTAATAACCTAGAAAAAATAACAACAGAATTCATATGGAACAACAAAAGGTCGAGAATTTCAAGGAAAGTAATGAAAAAAAAAAATTAAGTGAAGGTGGTCTAGCTTACCTGATCTAGAACTGTATTATAAAGCAACAGTCACCAAAACCATTTGGTATTGGCTAAGAAATAGACTAGTTGATCAGTGCCATAGGTTAGGTTCACAGGGCAAGATAGTGAATAAAAATAGCAATCTAGTGTTTGACAAACCCAAAGATCCAAAATTTTGGGATAAGAATTCATTATTTGACAAAAACTGCTGGGAAAACTGGAAATTAGTTTGGCAGAAGCTAGGCATGGACCCACATTTAACACCACATACTAAGATTAGATCAAAATGGGTCCAAGATTTAGGCATAAAGAACAAAATAATAAATAAATTGGAGGAACATGGGATGGTTTACCTCTCAGACTTGTGGAGGAGGAAGGATTTTGTGTCCAAGGGAGAACTAGAGACCATTATTGATCACAAAATAGAAAATTTTGATTACACCAAATTAAAAAGTTTCTGCACAAACAAAACTAATGCAAACAAGATTAGAAGGGAAGTAACAAATTGGGAAAACATTTTTACAGTTAAAGGTTCTGATAAAGGCCTCATCTCCAAAATATACAGAGAATTGACTTTAATTTATAAGAAATCAAGCCATTCTCCTATTGATAAATTGTCAAAGGATATGAACAGACAATTTTCAGATGATGAAATTAAAACTATTTCCATTCATATGAAAGAGTGTTCCAAATCACTATTGATCAGAGAAATGCAAATTAAGCCAACTCTGAGATATCATTACACACCTGTCAGATTGGCTAAGATGACAGGAACAAATAACGATGAATGTTGGAGGGGCTGTGGGAAAACTGGGACACTGATGCATTGTTGGTGGAGCTGTGAAAGAATCCAACCATTCTGGAGAGCAATCTGGAATTATGCCCAAAAAGTTATCAAAATGTGCATACCCTTTGACCCAGCCATACTACTACTGGGCTTATATCCCACGGAAATACTAAAGAAGGGAAAGGGACCTGTATGTGCCAAAATGTTTGTGGCAGCCCTTTTCATAGTGGCTAGAAGCTGGAAGATGAATGGATGTCCATCAATTCGAGAACGGTTTGGTAAATTATGGTATATGTATGTTTTGGAATATTATTGTTCTGTAAGAAATGACCAACAGGAGAAATACAGAGAGGCTTGGAGAGACTTACATGAACTGATGCTGAGTGAAACGAGCAGAACCAGATCATTATACACTTCAACAATGATACTGTACGAGGATGTATTCTGATGGAAGTGGATATCTTCAACATAGAGAAGAGCTAATCCAATTCCAATTGATTAATGATGGACAGAACCAGCTACATCCAGAAAAGGAACACTGGGAAATGAGCGTAAACTGTTATTTTTACCTTCTGAATCCAATTCTTCCTGTGCAACAAGAAATTCGGTTCTACACACATATATTGTATCTAGAATATATTGTAATATACTTAACATGTATAAGACTGCCTGCCATCTGGGGAAGGGGTTTGGGGGAGGAAGGGAAAAAATCTGAACAGAAGTAAGTGCAAGGGATAATGTTGTAAAAATTACCCATGCATATGTACTGTCAAAAAATGTTATAATTATAAAATAAAATAAAAATAAAATTTAAAAAAATTGTGTTAAAGATACACAACAAATGAATTACAGCTAGGACATAAATAATGGGGAAAAGAGTCAAAATAGTAATATATTTAGAATGATGATTAACAGATAACCAGATCTTAATCAACTTACTTAATCAACAGCCAAGAAATGCTGAAAGATCTTTATAGAGTAATCTAGTACATGGAATAGATCCTCTAGGGAGGTATATCAGATAGTCTCAATAAAAATTGAATGAACTCAGAAAGCATGGTTGCTTTGACATCTGTGCCATTTCATGGAATGCTCATGTAAATGAGGCTCTGGATTTGTTAAGGTATTTAAGAAATTGTCTTAATACTGTAACAGATTGGATCGTTACAAATTTCTTCTTTTTTTTTTTTTTAAGTATTTGATTTTTTTCCCAATATATGTAAGGATAGTTATAAAGATTTATTTTTGTAAGACTTTTTATTCTAAAATTTTCTCCCTCTTTCCTTTACCTCTCTCCCTCCTCAAGATAGCTAGCAACCTAATATAGGCTAAATTGTTGTGTCACAATTCCCTTTTATTGTCATGCCTCAGCTTTCCTAATGGCCTTCTAAGTTTCCCTGAATTGTCCTGCCTCAGTTTCCCTGAATTGTTCTGCCTCAGTTTCCCTGGTTGCAACCCCCTCTTTTCTGCTCATTAGAACTGAGATAATTAGTGCTGTGGAGATCTGACATTCCAGAAGATAAGATTTCAGATGTCCTATTTCAGTTACCTAATTGGCATTGTTTATAACTCTAAGTTTCAGACTTCCTGGCTCTAGTTGGATACCTCCTAATTTGTTAGAATGTATGGTCCTACCCCTAACTTGTAAGAACCAGATTGGTGGTCCCTGCCTGGAGATTCCCACTCACCAGAGTTTGGACTCCATCACTACCCCCATTTTTGTTTAGCTACACCAGGTTGGAGCTATACACACATGTCCCAAGTACAATTTCTTCCTCTTAGAAATCCAAATAAAATATTAAAGACTCTCTAATCTCTATCTTGCCTCAGTTTCTCCAGCATTACAAAATATGTGTATCCTAATGAATTGTCTTCTTTTACCTCCTAGAAATGAAAGTAAGGACAATGATTCATATAATTTGTAAGTAGAAGATAGTTTTGTTTTACAAACACATAATTCTTTTTAACAAAAGACTTATAATGTAATGCTGGAGAAACTGAGGCAAGATAGAGATAAGAGAATTTTTAATATTTTATTTGGATTTCTGTGCTGAGGGCATGTTGCCCCCAGGGGTGATGTTCAAAGCATCAAGCAGTGAATGTAAGTTCTCAATGACACATATATATGTATGTATATATATATGTACATATATATGTACATATATACACATACATACATATATATGTACATATATATGTATGTATGTGTATATATATATATATATACACATATATATGTATGTAGTATAGCCTTAGCTCCAAGCTCACTTAGCTAAACAAAGGGGAATGGAATCCAAACTCAGGTGAGTGGGCATCTCCAGGCAGGGACCATCAATCCAGTTCTGACAGGTTGGGGTGTAGGACCATAAATTCTTGACTTAAGAGGAGTTAGGAAACGGAAAGTCTGAACTCCTCCTTATATTGAGTTTACACATTTACAATTTATAACCTTAGAGTAACTAGCGCTGAGTTATGTCATTCCTAATGAAATGGGGGTGGGAAGTTGGGAGGTTGTTTGCAAATAAGGAGATTGAAGCAAAACAATTAAGGGAAACTGAGGCAGAACAATTTAGAAAACTGAGGCAGGACAATCAGGGAAATTGAGTTAGGATAATAAAAAGGAATTGTGGCACAACAATAGAATCTATTTCCCATATCCAAACAGGAAAAAAAAAAAGTAAATAACATGTTCCTTACTGCATATATCCTATGTTTCTATTCTGTGGTAATGGCTACCTTGCTGTTTCTTACAAGGAGACATTCTATTTCCAGACTCCAAACATTCTTACTACATATTACTGCATTACTAATACTGTAAATATTACTAACTAATCTGGATACTTTCTCTCCCCCTTTCTATGACCTAGTTCTACCTAAAATCTCATCATCTAGGAGAAGCTTTTCATAATTCTTTCCTCTATTGATCATCTTCAATTTATTCTGTATATAAACTGTTTGTATAGTTGTTTGTATACTGCATCCCCAATAAGAATGAGAATTCTTCATCAAGGGCAGGGGAATTGTTTATTGCCTTTCTTTGGATTGTCAGAATTTAGAACAGTACTTAACACAAGAAGGGCACTTAATGAATTAATCTTATCATTGACTATAGCTACAAAGTAAAACTTTTAGGGAGAAATGATCCAAAACATTTCTTTCTTTACCTTTTTAGTAAAGGACCAAACAACAAGGCATTTATCATAGCCCTATGTGAATGTTTTTTTAAACAACATCTATGCAACTGGATCAAAGACGAGCTGATAACAATCATCCCAGTTCTCTAATGTGACTGCCTTAGACCTATTGTTGACACATTTGACAGCCCCAGAAAGGTGGTATGGAGGATAGAGTGCCTAGCCTGGAAGGAAGACTCAGTGTCTTGAATTTAAATTTGAAAGACATAATTACAAACAAATGAAAAAAAAAAAAACAAAACTCCCAGTATTGATGAAAATCACAATTCACTAGCTAATTCATCAAACTTATCCATACTATTATTTCAAAGTAGAAGTCATCTCATACCAGTTTGTAATTAAGAATCCATCAACCAACACGTAATTTTTAAGCACAGATTATGTGCAAACCATTGTAGTTGATGAAACGTGGGATACAAAGATGCAGTCATAACCAGGGTGGGGCAACTGGGACTTTGATGTAATTTGGAGAATATTTTTTTTCCTTCCAGGGGATTCTGCTTCCATAGAACTGTAATACTCCTATCATGTCTTAAGGCTCTCTACCCCTCTGTGAAGATAAGGAAGAGAAGTAATACTCAGAAGGCATGGAAAGGGAGTCCTTATAGTAGAATCATGGGAAGCTGAGGAAGTAATAAAAATAGCAGTAAGTTTATACTTCTGTGGGAAGTATATCTCTTTAATGGCATGCTGCTCCATTCCTGAGCATCCCTCAACAAGAGGTAGGCTGATGATTGGCCTTTCACCTATGAGTTTTGAGAGGAGGGGGTAGTGTCCTTTAGAGACGAATATGTGTAGTGTTCTTGTTGGTTTTCTGAAGGTCTCTGGACCAGCTTTCATTTCAGTAAAGTAGTCACCATGAGAATAGCCAGGTATAAAAATCCAAATTCTGCTGGAGCCCCTGCCCCACACCCCAAATACCAAGAACTGATAAGCAATACAGTGAAGCATGAGAACATCCTGCCTTGAAGGTCATAAAGCCCAGGTATTAACAATAAAGCATTCTTTCTTAGCCTGAGAACATCCTGCCATAAAATATCACAAGGTCACACATATCTACCACCACGTGTTCCTTAACCACCAAACGTTCCCCTAGTCACGTAGTCACAGAACTGTTTTTTCAAACCTATACTCTGCAAACATATATAAGCCTTGTACTTTCCTCCAATAAATGAGCTATTCTGCTTTGCACAGAGTTGTCTCCGCCTCTTGCTTTCTTCACCCATTCCCAGGTTGTTGCCTTACTAGCTTTGCTTACAGGTTGACACGCGGCTTCAGACCCCCTTAGTTCAAGACCCGCAGGTCGGGTCAAAATTCTTTGAGGGCTTGTGCTCCAACCTCCAGTCACCACCAAGATGGAGGTTGGAATGAATCTGTCTCTGAATCTGACCCTGGCTGAGTTTGTCCCAGCTTATATGTGCTATTATAATTAGATCATTTACAGTATACTGAGTATAAACCAATCATTGTATCACTAGGGAACCATTATTAAATCAAAACACTGAACTAGAGAACTATTAATCGCCATGCTAAACTAGATAACCATTGTCTTATCAATTCTATTGAGTTAGCACCTTGTAAGAATCCCTGTTTCAAGTACAGAGTTCTGCCCCACAACAAATATGTCCTAAAAGAGGGGAAAATTCAGGTGAGGAAATTCCAGAGAAAAGAGGCAACACTTTAGACCATGATTTTGCTTCCCCAACTCAGAGAACTTTTCTTCCCTCAAAGTTTTGGACAGCTAGATATTTTAAGCAGAGCCAAAAGCAGAAAAGGAATAACTGGCTGAAACTGTGGATACAGATGTATCCAATAAGCAGAGAGGAAGCACACTTCAAGGTTGTCTGAAAGGATATAAAAAAGTGATTGAAATCCCCAAGTATGAGGGCAGAATTTGAGGTGGAAAGGAAGATTGTGATATAGGTAGTATGTTAACTCCTCTAGAAAAGAGAGAAAATGACATAGGGTCAGGTAAATATCTGTAATTAGAATTTGGTTTAGGTCTTTTATAGATGGAGAGAGAAAACCTCTCCATCTATAGCTATAGAGAAAAGTCTAGAAGTTTTACTGAGAAGCAAGGAGTATCACTATTATTTCTCTTCCTGTTCCTGGTGTAGGCAGTCAGGAAGACAGCCATGTAGCATTTATCAAATAGCTATTATGGCAAGTCAGCACATAGGTGACATAGAGAGAGTGCTAGGACCAAAGTCAAGAAACCTCATCTTCTTGAACTCAAAAAATCTGTCCTCAGACATTTACTAGATGTGTGACCTTGGGAAAAACCTCTGTGTGTATTTTGTTAGCCTCAGTTCCCCATCTATAAAATGAATTTAATAAGAAATGGCAAACCAATCTAGTATCTTTACCAATAAAATTACAAATTGCAAGTGACATTACAAGTCATGAAGAGTTTGACATGTCTGGAAATTATGACCAAATGGATGTTTCTGAGGAAAGGGAAGAGTAAAGAAAAATAAGAGTCTTGGGGAGATAGAGCTGAGTTAGATGGGAATGAGAGATTGTGGAGTTATAGCAAAACAAAAAAGTTTTCTCTCTGACGTAGCCTATAATTTTAAATCATAAAAATACAGAGAAGAAAAAGGCTCTTGATGACATAGAACTAGTGGTTTTTTGATCTTCCTATTCTGGTTTTCACAAATGGATATGCCCAGGTGTCAGAATTCTCAGTTCCAAAACGATGTACAGTGTAAGATCCCTGTTTTCAAGCATAGTTGAAGAGAAGACAAACATTTCATATGAGCTAACAAGGCCAATTGTTGCAAAAGGAATCAATGTGACAGGAAAAAATAATGATGAATGTTGGAGGGGATGTGGGAAACCTGGGACACTGATGTATTATTGGTGAAGTTGTGAACGGATCCAACCATTCTGGAGAACAGTTTGGAACTATACTCAAAAAGTTATCAAACTGTGCATAATCCTTTGATCCAGCAGTGCTACTACTAGGGTTATATCCTCAAGAGATATTAAAGAAAGGAAAGGGACCCATATGTGCAAAGATGTTTATGGCAGCCTTTTTTGTAGTGGCTAGAAACTGGAAATTGAAGGGATGCCCACCAATTGGAGAATGGTTGGGTAAATTGTGATATACGAATGTTATGGAATATTATTGTTCTATAAGAAACGACCAGCAGTATGAATACAGAAAGATTTGGAGAGAATTACATGAACTGATGCTAAGTGAAATGTGAAGAACCAAGAGATCATTATGCACTTCACTAACAATACTGTATAATGATCAGTTCTGATAGACGTGGCTGTCTTCAATGAGAGGATTCAAATCAGTTCCAATTGATCTGTAACAAATACCAGCTACACCCAGAGAAAGAACACTGGGAAATGAGTATGGACCACAACATAACATTTCTACTCTTTCTGTTAATGTTTGTTTGCATTTTTGTTTTTTTCTTCTCAGGTTATTTTTACCTTCTTTCTAAATCCCATCTTTCCTGTGCATCAAGATAACTGTATAAATATGTATACATATATTATATTTAACATATACTTTAACATCTTTAACATGTATGGGACTACCTGCCATCTAGGGGAGGGGGTGGAGGGAAGGAGGAGAAAAGTTGAAACAGATGGTTTTGCAAAGGTCAATGCTGAAAAATTACCAATGCATATGTTTTGTATATAAAAAGCTATAATAAAAAATAAAATAAAAACAGAGTTCACATTGTCTGCTTTCTCCATGGGTGGGGAAGTGTGTGAGAGATGAAAAGACTCTAGAACTGAAAATCTAAAAAAAGAAAATAATATTAAAATTTATTAATGAAAGGGGGAATAGGCATTTACAATATTGCTACAGCAAGTTGCAAGTTGCAAATGGATTGGAAATTGCAGAACAATCATCCTAATCATAGAGAATCACCCCCCCCAAGGGGAAAGTACCTACATATGTACTTTTCTGTCAAACATAAACTTCTCAGGTTTACTATTGCTTTTTGTTTGAATTTTGAATTTTCTAATTTGAATGTCGAATCCCACACAAGCTTCTGTTCATTTTAAAGCTAACAATATTCTACAGCTTTGCTATTGACCACATTGGTCATATTTGCTAGTGCCTAATGTTCTGTTCATTGCTTATTGGCAGTTTCACTTCATTACTCTTAATGGAACTAATTCCATCTTGTCTACATTTGTAAACAAGTACATCTTAAATAAGGAGACTTTTCTTCTAATTCTATGGCAATAGTGGATAAGATGCATGTAAAAGGATATTGGATCTATACTAGGAAGAAGAGTCTTACTGATATTTCTTAAATTATATTTGCTACATAGAAGGTGGTTCAGTGGATAAAATGCTAGGCCTGAAGTCTAGAAAACACATCTTCCTGAGATCCAAATCTGGCTTCAGATACTTATAAATGTAGCTGTGAGACCCTGTACAAGTTATTTAAACTTGTTTGACTCAGTTTCCTCCTCTGTAAAATAAGCTGTGGGAAATGCCAAACCCCTCCAGTATCTATGCCAAGAAAACCCCAAATGTGTTCACAAAGAATGAGACACAACTTATAATAAACCAAACAATAATATGCTACATAGAATGTTTATAGAGCCTGGAAAAGGAAACATACACATACATATGCACACACACACACACACACACACACACCCCAATCCAGCTGCATCCTCAATTCTATTGGGATGCCAATATTTCTAGAATTTTTTATCTTTATTATGCCTATTTATATTATATTATTTATATAATATTATATATTATTTATATTATTATACCTATTTATATTATTATGCCTGCAAAGATATTCCCCCAAATAACTGAAGAATTATTTTTTTAAAATAGTTTTTATTTACCAGATTATGCATGGGTAATTTTACAACATTGACAATTGCCAAACCTTTTGTTCTAATTTTTCCCCTCTTCCCCCCCACCCCAGATGGCAGGTTGACCAATACATGTTCAATATGTTAAATTATAAATTAAATACAATGTATATATACATGACCAAACAGTTGTTTTGCTGTACAAAAAGAATCAGACTTTGAAATAGTGTACAATTAGCCTGTGAGGGAAATCCAAAATGCAGGCAGAGAAAATTAGAGGGATTGAGAACTCTATGTAGTGGTTCATAGTCATCTCCAGAGTTCTTTTGCTTGGTATAACTGGTTCAGTTTATTACTGCTCTGTTGGAACTGATTTGGTTCATTTCCTTGTTGAAAATGGCCACATCCATCAAAATTGATCATCATATAGTGTTATTGTTGGAGTATACAACGATCTCCTGGTCCTGCTCATTTCACTCAGCATCAGTTCATGTAAGTCTCTCCAGGCCTTTCTGAAATCATCCTGCTGGTCATTTCTAACAGAACAATAATATTCCATGATATTCATATACCACAATTTATCCAGCCATTCTCCAATTTATGGGCATTCACGTAGTTTCCAGTTTCTGGCCACCACAAAGAGGGCTGCCACAATCCTGCACATACAGGTACCTTTCCCTTCTTTAAGATCTCTTTGGGATATAAGCCTAGTAGTAACACTGATGAGTCAAAGTGTATGCACAGTTTGATAATTTTTGGAGCACAGTTCCAAATTGCTCTCCAGAATGGCTGGATGTATTCACAATTCCATCAACAATGTATTAGTGTCCCTGTTTTCCCACATCCCCTTCAACATTCTGCATTATCTTTCCCTGTCATTCTAGCCAATCTGACAGGTGTGTAGTGGTATCTCAGAGTTGTCGTAATTTGCATTTCTCTGATTAATAATTACTTGGAACATCTTTTCATATGGCTGGAAATAGTTTCAATTTCTTCATTTGAAAATTGTTAATATGCTTTGACCATTTATCAATTGGAGAATAGCTTGCTTTCTTATAAATTAGAGTCAATTCTCTATATATTTTGGAAATGAGGTCTTTAGCAGAACCTTTAACTAAAACTGTTTTCCCAGTTTATTGTTTCCCTTCTAATCTTATCTGCATTAGTTTTATTTGTACAAAAACTTTTTAATTTGATATAATCAAAGTTTTCTACTTTATGATTAATAATGATCTCTAGTTCTTCTTTGGACATAAATTCATTCCTCTTCCACAGGTCTGAGAGGTAAACTATACTATGTTCCGCTAATTTATTTATAATCTCAAAAAATGATGTTTTTAATGGAAAACATCACAATATAAACTACAGGAGAATTCCTAGGATAGTAGCAACACATCAATCTATTAAAAATTAAACTACTTAGCACAAACTCCAGGAGAATCATAAATTCAATGATATATAAATCCAATGGTTTCTATATAATAAAAACAGAATTATCAACAGTAATCCAAATATATAAAATATACATTTTGTCTAATGTGGATTGTTTTTCAATCCACAATACTTTTTGACTTCCATATGGCCACTATTGGTTACTCTCTTCTCTCCAAATTTTTGTGACTCTATTTTTGTATTGTTTCTCCCTCTGTTTGTCTGACTGCTCCTTAATATGAGACTTGCCATTAATTGTGGGTGTTCACACATACTCTGGCCTAATTCTTATTCTCTTTTCTGTCTATATACACACCTCTCAGATTAGCTAAAATGACAGGAAAAGATAATGGCGAATGTTAGAGAGGATGTGGTAAAAATGTGACACTGATACATTGTTGGTGGAACTGTGAATGGATCCAACTACTCTGGAGAACAATTTGAAACTGTGCTTAAAAAGTTATCAAATTGCATACCCTTTGAACCAGTACTGTTTCTACTGGGCTTATGACCTACAGAGCAGGGGTCCTCAACTACGGCCCACAAGCCAGATGCGGCCCACTGAGGACATTTATGTGGCCCGCCGGTTTGTGGCAAAATCAGACCAGAAGTGATGTTCGACCTAAACTGCCATTAGCAACGCACACTTCCTTCACTGGGCTGAGGTGTCGGAGAGAATGTGTGAGGCCATACCAAGTTGAGGTGAGTTCCCAGGCCAGGGTGTATGCTGTGGGGAAGGGAGACACATGCAGAAGACGGAGAACTGACAGCATGCGGCCTGGTAAAGTAATGGAAGCCACCACAACAGACAGACACAAGGGATGTGCATGTCATGGCCGCTGCAGGGGGAATATATGGGCTGTGTCTGATGTGCGGGTATAGTAACAATTAGTACTACAAGTCCCAGCTTGACTCTCTCATTGTCATTATGCTATAATGACAATGTAACGGCTTCCTCTCTAGCGCATGTTGCTGTACTGACTGCTATTGTCGCCCAGAGTGAGGCTCCTGGTACCAGGCCGTGGCTCTGTATCCATAGTGACCTCATGTCTGGCTGTTGTGGTCATCAGTTTTATCATTGTGCCTATGTTCTGTAGTTTCACAAAGAGATGGAATATTGCTAACATATGTCATCACCTTATAATCACTGGGAGTCTGATCTTAGTCCCCCCCCCCCCACTTATCCTGAGTATGAGGGGATGCAGAACTGGTGTACTGCTTCATCCCCCTCCAGATTCTTAAGGTGTCCATACACTTGTGCAGCTTCAAGTCACATGATGACCTCCCCCGGAAGCCCCAATTTATGATTTGTCACTGAAGCTCATTCTGCACATACAATGTATACACACACACATACACACAGTCTTGCCTGCAATTATGATAAATTATGAGTGCAGCATGTATGATCATGCAGCTCTGGATCATGAGAATTGATCTCAGAATTCAGAGGAAGCCAGAAAATTTGGGAGGGCAGCCTGAGCAGTGACTTGTGTGAAGTGAAGGTCTGAAGCAGGAGAGAGAGTGCAGGAAACAGAGGCATCACAGTGTAGCGGCAGCTTGGAGGAAGTTGGGCACTGCAGTCTGTATGTCTCTGTGTGGGCAAAGTTATTGCTGGTATATTGTTTTTGTAGCAATGTGTGTGTGTATATATGTGTGTGTGTGTGTGTGTGTGTGTGTGTATGTATATATATATATGTGTGTGTGTATATATATATATATATATGTATACACGTGTGTGTGTGTATGCATGTATTTTACTAATAGCAATTTAGAATCCCTTAGAAATAATGATGTTAAGAAAAAGAAAAATTGACTTGGAGTGTAAGATATTAAAAGAACAGTGGGATTATTATTACTTTTTCATGCAGTACAAGAAAAGAGCTGTATGTCTGATATGCCAGAATATAGTGTCTGTGTTCAAAGAATATAATTTTCGTCAACACTATGAAACTCAACATAAAGATAAATATGATTGATTTGTTGGAGAGGTGAGAAAAGATAAAATATTAAAACTGAAAAAATACATTGACAACTCAGCAAAATATTTTTTGTGAAGCAGAAGCAGCTAAAAATCTCATCACTGTGAGCAAGTTTTCAAGTTGCCAAGCTAATAGCATGCACTGGCAAACCATTTGTGGAGGGAGAATTTGTTAAAGAATGCCTTCTTTCTGTTGCCAAAGAGATGTGTCCAGAGAAGGCCAATTTATTTATACAGTGAGTCTTTCAGGACCTACAATTACATGGAGGATTGAAGAAATGGGTGACAATCTGCATCAGCACTTGCAAAACTCCACAAAAAAAAAAAATATATATATATATATATATTTTTTTTTTTTTCCTTGCACTCGATGAAAGCAATGATGGTTGTGAATCTGCACAACTTCTAATTTTTATTTGTGGGACGAATGATTATTTTGAAGTCATAGAAGAGCTTGCTGCACTGCAAAGCATCAAAGGAGCAACTACAGGAGAGGATATCTATGAAAAGTTTTGCCAAACTATGAATGGTTTAGAGCTGGACTGGGCTAAACTAGCCAGAGTGACAAGTGATGGTGCCGCTAGCATGGTGGGGTCTAGTAATTGCTCACATTAACCAAGAGATGGACAAACATAACCATTCTCATCCAATAGCCATACACTGCCTCATCCACCAACAAGTGCTATGTAGTAAATCACTGAAGTGGGACACTGTTATGAAAATTGTGGTATTTTGTGTTAACTTCATTAAAGCTAATGCAATAAATCACAGACAATTTCAGGAATTTCTGACTGAGCTAAATGTTGAGTATGAAGATGTTCTATATCACACAGAAGTCCATTGGCTGAGTCGAAGGAGAGTTTTGAAACATTACTATGACTTACTTCAACAGATTACAACTTTTCTGCTTTCAGAAAACAAAGATGTACCAGAGCTCAATGATGCAGAATGCAAATGGCACCTTGCTTTTCTGACAGATGTAACAGAGCTACTCACCAATTTCAGTATGCACCTTCAAGGAAAGGGGAAGCTCATCAGTGATATGCAATCACATCTCAAAGCATTTGAAGTAAAATTAGGCCTCCTCATCAAACAAGTGAAGGAGGAAAACTTCTGCTATCTCCCCACAACTCAAAATCTGTTAGCAGAAAAACCGCTGATTGCATTCCCAAACAAAACATGTGCGGATTCATTGGAAAAATTGCAAAAGCAGTTCCAATTTATATTTAAAGAGCTTCATCCCCATGAACAGAACATACAACTTTTGCGTAACCCATTTTCTATTGACACTGAAAATGTGGATACAATTTACCAAATGGAACTGGCTGAACTGAAGAATTGTGACTCTCTGAAAGACGCATTCAAGTCAAGCAGCCTTCATAATTTTTATGCATCTCTCCCCCTCTGAGACATATCTTCATCTCAGGAACTGAATGAATGCTCATCAATTGGAGAATGGTTCAGCAAATTATGGTATATGAATGTCATGGAATATTATTGTTCTGTAAGAAATGACCAACAGGATGATTTCAGAGAGGCCTGAAGAGACTTACATGAACTGATGCTAAGTGAAATGAGCAGAACCAGGAGATCATTGTACATGGTCACAAGAAGACTATATGATGATCAATCCTGATGGCATGATTCTCTTCAACAATGATCTCATTGTTGAATCATCTGATTCAAACCAGTTCAAATTGTTCAAAATGACAACCCTTTTTGGCAGCACTTATGTCTGTGAACATACTTTTACTCAAATGAAATCTCCAACCAGATCAAGACTAACCGATGCATACTTGCATCACTTGTTATGACTAGCAGTGACAAATATGGAACCAGACATTGACCATCTTATTAGCCAAAAGTAGGCCCATAGTTACCATTGAAATACTGGTATGTTTGTTGATTTAACTTTACTTCATTTTAAATATTGTATTTTTTCCCATTTTGTTCTTCACTTCAAAATAAGATATATGCAGCGTGCATAGCAATTTGTTCATAGTTTTTGTTTTTACTATCGTCTGGCCCTCCAACAGTCTGAGGGACAGTGAACTGGCCCCCTAATTAAAAAGTTTGAAGACCACTACTACAGAGATCTTAAAAGAGGGAAAGTGACCCTCATGTGCAAAAATGTTTGTGGCAGTCCTTTTTGTAGTGGCATATAACTGGTAACTGAATGAATGCTCATAAATTGGAGAATGGCTCAGCAAATTATGGTATATGAATGTCATGGAATATTATTGTTCTGTAAGAAATGACCAACAGGATGATTTCAGAGAGGCCTGAAGAGACTTACATGAACTGATGCTAAGTGAAATGAGCAGAACCAGGAGATCATTGTACATGGCCACAAGAAGACTATATGATGATCAATCCTGATGGCATGATTCTCTTCAACAATGAGATGATTCAAACCAGTTCAAATTGTTCAGTGATGAAGAGAGACTATACACTCAAAGAGAGGGTTGTGGGAATCGAGTATGGACAACATAGCATTTTTACTCTTTCTGTTAATGTTGGCTTGCATTTTGTTTTCTCGGTTTTTTTTTTCTTGATTTGATTTTTCTTATACAGCAAGGTCACTGTATAAATATGTAGTCATATATTGAGTTTAGCATATATTTTAATATATTTAACATGTATTGGACTACCTGTCATCTAAGAGATAGGGTGTGGGGAAGGAGGGAAAACTTTGGAACAGAGAGTTTTGCAAGGGTCAATACTGAAATGTTACCCATGCATATGTTTTATAAATAAAAAGCTTTAATGAATTTTTTTTAAAAATTAAAGTAAAATTTTAAAAAATGCTATTAGAGAAAAAAGCAAGGACATGGTATTAACAGCATCAATTTAGTCCTTCAAGTTTAAGCCTAAGGGCACACAAATGGCAGGATAAAGCATCTTTAGCTTTTTTTGACTTCAGTTAACTGTCACAGTTAACAATCAATCATGCATGTAGTAAGTAACAATTCTTTCTCATAGGCAGACTCAAGAATAATCAAACGGGAAACCCTCCTTTCAAAGAAATACAACTGGGAAATTGAGTCAGAAGAATTTCAATTTAAGTTAAGTCAAGGTGGTCTTACCAGTTTTTGCACAGATACAGATCTTCACCTGTAACTGTTCACTGATAGGGTCTAGCAGCAGATCTTGCAAGGCTAGGATGATCAGCTATCTTGAAAGGCCATCTTGTCTAGACCATTGTACTAACACAACTTGTTTGTACATATTTGTTAGTTTATTTTCTTCTCCATTAAAATGTAAGCTCCTTAATGTATATCTTCAACATAGAGAAGATCTAATCCAATTCCAATTGTTCAATGATGGACAAAATCAGCTACACCCAGATAAGAAACACTGGGAAATGAGTGTAAACTGTTTGCATTTTTTTGTTTTTCTTCCCATGTTATTTTTACCTTCCGAATCCAATTCTTCCTTTGGAACAACAACAACAACAAAATTTGGTTTGGCACATATATATTGTATCTAGGATATATTATAACATATTTAAAATCTATGGGAATGCCTGCCATCTAGGGGAGGGGGTAGAGGGAAGGAGGGGAAAATTCGGGAACAGAAGGGAGTACAAGGGATAATGTTGTAAAAAATTACCTATGCATATGTACTGTCAAAAATGTTATAATTATAAAAGAAAAAAAATGTAAGCTCCTTGAGGGCAGAGACTATATTTTTACTCTTTATGTATTCAGTGCTTAATACAATGCCTAGAACAGACTGAAAATTAGGACATCAGAATCCTTTAGCTTAGCAGAGGCCTGACACAGTAAACATTTTAAAAATGTCAAATCCACCATAGTCTTTAAATTAAATAAGAGATTCCTCATTTCATCAGTGCTACCTCTTTGTCTTAGATCATATTTATGTCAATAGAGTCCATGATGGATATATGTAACATGATGGCAAATATATTTTCCTTATGAATTAATATAATTACTTATAATTATAGCATGCAGTAATATAACTATAATGAATATAAATAATATAATCATTGTATTTTTAAAGCATTATTTGCATAAAAGTGTTTGGGAAGTGTTTTCTTCACTACAAATCTTGTGAGTTAGATAAGTATTATTTCAATTTTATAGAAAGGAAATTGAGATTCTATAAGATAAATTATATATATATATATATATATATATATATATATATATATATATATATATATATATATATATGACATAGTGAGTAAATATTAGAGGCATTACTCAAAGGCAGTTCTCTAAATTTCAAATCAACTGAAGGTAATATTTTACCACACTAGTGCTGGAAAGGGATGAAATCACAGAAACACTTACAGCTTTCTCCTCCCAGATTGATATTTTTGTGTTGGTAAACTGGGCCATCTTTTACCTGGCCTTTACCTTGTCTTTAGTCATTAGATATCCTAAGGTAGGGCTGGGAAGGCAGAATTCCAGCCCAAGACAACAGAGTTCTAACTCTTTAAATATTTGGATATCTCTAGTTTCTAAATGGCATGGTGAATAAAATAGGAAATTTGAAGGGAAGAAGAAAAAAATTCAAATCTTGCTTTGGACACTATATCTGTGTAACCTGGGCAAAGCATTTATCGTATCAGCCTCAGTTTCTTTATTTATAAAAACTTATAATAATTGCACCTAGCTAGCACCTTCTTTTAAGGATCATATGAGACAACGATTGTTAGATAAATGTCAACTTTTATTATTTATGGTTGTTTTGTTCATTTGTTTGGTTGGTTGGTTTGCTTTTTTGGCAAGATAATTGGGATTAAATAATTTTCCCAGGATTACACAGCTAGTAAAAATTAAACGTCTGAGGTCACATTTAAACTCAGATTCTCTTGACTACAGAGTCATCTAGCTGCCCCATTATTATTCTATGAAATTCTGATTTGCATGTTAACTGCCAACCACAAGACCTGTCTACTTCCTTCCAATATATAATATTACAGAGCCTCTTCCCACACTTTTCTATTAGGTCATCAGAGTTTGTTTTTCTTATTTAATTTGAAGTTGCTCAATTTTCAGTCTGCCAGACATACCCAAATTCAAATGTGAAACTAATTCAAATATG
The DNA here is from genome assembly GCF_048593235.1 of Sminthopsis crassicaudata. Taxonomy (NCBI): domain Eukaryota; kingdom Metazoa; phylum Chordata; class Mammalia; order Dasyuromorphia; family Dasyuridae; genus Sminthopsis; species Sminthopsis crassicaudata. The sequence continues at coordinate 568,547,085 of NC_133617.1, read as the reverse complement.
TCTTCTAGTATAAATTATTTCTGTGTTTCATTCTATTATCTCTACTGCTACCACTCACTGTTTTGCTGTTCTGTTGTTTTTCAGTCATGTCCATCAATTTATGACACCATTTGAAGTTTTCTTGGCAAATATATTGGAATACTTTTGTCCTTTCCTTTTCCAGATCATTTTAGAGATGTGGTAACTAAGGAAAACAGGGTAAAAGAAGCTTACCATGGGTCACAGAGTCAGTAAATGTCTGAGGCCATATCTGAACTCTTGAAAATGAGTCTTTCTGACCCCAGATTTAGCACTCTATCCACTGTACCACCTAGCTGTCCCACTCTCTGTCAGCATGTGTTAAAACAGTGACATGAGTATATATATTTTATATATATGTTTTTGTCAGTTCTACATATATGCAGGATGCTGCCTTATTTCCTCAGTCTTTTTAGGGATTGAATCATTCTACAAGGATTTATTACTCAGATTACTGAAACATTTCTTTAATCATAATTTTAAAAAAAAGTAGGCATGCCAGTTGCTCAATAACTTAGGTGACTATTAGTAATATCAATTACTTTATAGTGTTTTAATATAGTGATTCTCTTAGTGGCCATGTATAGTTTGTTTCACTGACCTCTGTGTCAGTTTCCTCTCTTTGTAAACAGCAGTCACATCAAACTATTAACACAGTGCCTTACTGTTTCTTATTTACTGTCTTATTTTGCCCCCAAATGTTTAGGCAAAGCCAAAGAACTTTAGAGCCTTTATGTCTCTCTTTTAGAACAAAGTGTTTTGAATTTATTATGGATCTTTTCAATATTCAGAAATATGCTCTTTCCCCTGGTTTCAACTAATTCATGGCTGGAATCTCAGGTATGATCTTGAATGGACTCATGATTTGGTCTTGTCATTTGCATCTAATGGGATTTTTAGCTTTATAACATATCTTTAAAGTATTTTATCAATCTATATAATCCACTTTAGGTTTTGAAGCTTTTACTTCTTAGAATAGCATAGCATAGCAGAAGAACACTGGGCTTAAAACCAGGAAACAAAGAGTTTGAATTTTGCCCTGGATACTTAAAAAATTCGTGATTATGGACAAATTAACTGCCAGAATTTCAGCTTTCTCATTGTTAAAATGAGGATAATCATGCTCAAATAACTGAGCTCACAAAGTTGTTGTGATTTGATTATGTAGAATTTTTTTAAAAGCTTTGTAGACAAAATCATTGAAGATAAATTAAGAGACAATTGATAAAAGTATGCAACAGAAGATCACAAGGGGACATTTAGATGGTTTAGTGAATAGAGTGCTGAGCTTACATTTGGAAAGACCTAAATTCAGTCTGACACTTGCTAGTTATGTGATCCTTGGCAAGTCATTTAACTTCTATTTGTCTAAAACTAATGAAGACAGAAATTACCATGCCAATACCTTTGCCAAGAAAACTCCATGGGCAGTACAATCCATAGAGTCATGAAAAGTTGGATATGATTGAATGACAGAACAATACACATAATAGAGTGAATTAAAACAACTATGCAAGAACAAAGTCATTCTGCAATAGATAAGTAGTCAAAGGAAAGGAACACATTTCCAAAGAAGAATTTCAAATCAATCAACTGCTATTTATTGCCGTTTAAATTGTTTTGTTTGTATAAATTAGGATTATGTAGTAAAATGAAATAAAAGTCACTAAATCTTATTAACCATTGTTTCATCTATTACAATATTGGAAACATACTTCATAGCATCATTTTGTGTGTCTGTATGTGTGTGTCTGGAAAGCAAAAAAATAACTAAATTAAAAACAAATTTTAAAACAAATTCGCTGTCTAATGATTGCAGAATGATTGACTAAATCGTGTTATATGAATATACTAAAGCATTATTGTAGTATAAGAGATGTTCAATTTCAGGAAACACATGAAGAAATGATGAGTGAAATAAGCAGAACTAAAAGAACAATAAACACTATGATTAATTCAAGATATTATTCTTGCTCCAGGAGAAACAATGAAGAAGCACCTTCCTTCTCTCAGGATAGAGTCAAAGAACTATGAGTTGGAAATATACACTATCATAGGAAAAATGATTCATTCATTCTTTCACTTATTCTTTCAATAAATATTAAGAATTTATAGTAGGTCAGAGATTGTAATAGGATTATAACTATATCTATTATAAGACACAAAGTCAAAAACAAAACCATCTATTCTGTCACAAAGTAGTTTACTTTCTATTGAATGAAGGTAACAATGCAGGAATTTAAATTAACATATTTAAATAAAAACAGAAAATGTTCAAATTAATTTGGATAACAGAATTAACAAGTTTGGTTGAAGAACAGAAATGACCTTAAAGGTTAAGGCTTTCTATGGGGAATAAAACATTTGAAGGAAGCTGTATATTCTATGGGGTAAAAATGGGAAGAGAAATGTATTTATGGAAAAGAGTGGTGGAATATTGGGGTAAGGAAAACAGTAAGTAGATGGAAGGTATAGTATAGGAAGGGCAGATGGTAAAAAGACTTAGATGCCAAATGGAGGAGTTTTAAATTTCTTGACCCCATCAGATCAGTGATTTAGTAATATCAATTTGACAAATATAAAATTAAATGTGATATCCTTTTTTAAAAGAAATGATCTAATCACTGGGTAGTATAGCATAGTTTAAGGAGAAATTATGGTATTTTTAAAGCAAAATGTAAGATTTAATTTTTAAAATAACACCAGGAGAGATATCATCAAATGATTTTTCCAAAATAAGCTTAGTTTGGAAATATTTCTTGATAAAAGTATACTAGTCCTCTTTGATAACTGCTTTCTTTTCTAAAATTTAATTTCATTTACTTTGCTCTATTTTTTTTCCCCAGGAACCAAAACTAAATTCATTGATGTACAGTAGACTCCATTATTTTCCCTTTTAAGAAAATAGAGGCAAGTTCTTGTGTTATCTCTACTTTCAGAGATTTTTGACACTTGCTCAGTAGAATATATGCCACATGATTAATATAGTAGGCTCCTTATTATAAGTGAAATTCTGGGAAATAAGCATTTTTGAGGTCTACTTTTCCTTTCCAGGATGAAAGGCTATTTCAGTGTCTTTAGCCTTGGGAGGCAATATATGTTCCTATACAGGAGGCTTTAAATCAGCATATAGATAGATGATCACTTACTTGGGGTAGCAGAGAGGATTTTTGTTCCGTTATGATGGCAATAGATACTCTGTGAGGTCCCTTCACCTTCTGACATTATATTATTCTCTGATTTATCAGGAAGTCATGGATTCCATGACTTTTTCAATTTAGGAGGCCAAATAAGACATCGGTCTTTCTGTATATCCATCATGTAGACAAGTTTGAACTTTTCCAGTTTTCTTTGTGATATAAAAGTAGAATTCAGTGGATTATCTTCCAATAGGATTCTCTCTCTCTCCCTCTCTTTTCTCTTTCTCTTTTTCTGTCTCTTTTCTCTCTCTCTTTTCATTCTTTCTATTTTCTCTCTTTTTCTCTCTGTCTCTCACTCTTTTCTTTCTCTGTGTCTCTTTCTTTTCTGTCTCTCTCGCTTTCTCTCTCTTTTTCTTTTCTGTCTCTCCTCTGTCTCTCTCTTTTCTCTCTCTCTTTCTCTCTTTTCTTTCTGTCTCTGTCTCTTTTCTGTCTCTCCTGTCTCTCTCTTTTCTTTCTGTCTCTCTTTTCTTTGTCTCTTTCTTTTCTGTCTCTCCGTCTTTCTCTCTTTTCCTTCTCTCTCTTTTCTTTGTCTCTCCTCTGTCGCTCTCTTTTCCTTCTCTGTCTGTCTCTCTTTCTTTTCTGTCGCTCCTGTCTCTCTTTTCTTTTTCTCTGTCTGTCTCTTTCTTTCTTTTCTGTCTCTCCTGTCTCTCTTTTCTTTCTCCATGTCTCTTTCTTTTCTGTCTCTCCTGTCTCTCTCTTTCTCTCTCTTTTCTTTCTGTCTCTCTTTTCTGTCTCTCCTGTCTCTCTTCTTTCTCTCTGTCTGTCTCTCCTCTCTATCACTCTCTTTCTCTTTTCTTTCTCTCTGTCTCTGTCTCTCCTCTCTGTCTCTCTTTTCTTTCTCTCTGTCTCTGTCTCTTTCTTTTCTGTCTCTCTTTTTCTCTTTTCTTTCTCTTTTCTTTCTCTCTGTCTTTTCTGTCTCTCCTCTCTCTCTTTTCTTTCTGTCTGTCTCTCTCTTTTCTCTCTGTCTTTCTTTTCTGTCTCTCTTTTTCTCTCTTTTCTTTCTCTCTGTCTCTCTTTCCTTTCTGTCTCTGTCTCTCTTTCTTTTCTGTCTCTCCTCTGTCTTTTCTTTCTCTCTCTTTCTTTTCTGTCTCTCCTCTGTCTTTTCTTTCTGTATCTCTTTTTCTGTCTCTCCTGTCTCTCTCTTTTCTTTCTCTCTGTCTCTCTCTTTTCTTTCTTTGTCTCTCCTCTGTCTCTCTCTCTTCTTTCTCTCTGTCTCTGTCTCTCTCTTTCTCTCTTTTCTCTCTTTCTCTCTCTCTTCTTTCTGTCTTTCGCTTTCTTTCTCTTTTCTTTCTGTCTCTGTCTCTGCTCTCTGTCTCTCTCTCTGTGTGTGTCTCTTTTCTCTCTCTGTCTCTCTTTTCTCTCTGTGTCTCTGTCTCTCTCTTCTCTCTCTGTCTCTTTTCTCTCTCTCTTTCTCTCTCTCTCTTTCTCTCTCTCTCTCTGTCTCTCTTTCTGTGTCTCTCTGTCTCTGTCTCGGTCTCTCTGTCTGTCTCTCTCTCTCTCTCTCTCTCTGTCTGTCTCTCTCTCTGTGTCTCTCTGTCTCTGTCTCTCTCTGTCTCTCTGTCTCTGTCTCTCTCTCTCTCTTTCTCTGTCTCTCTCTCTCTGTATATATGTATATATGTTAATTACACAGATTATACACGAATTCCGCCCCCTTTTTGTTTCTCTTGTTGTTTGCTGTGGCTGTTTTATTTTCTTTTGGTTTTGCTCTGGACTAGGTTTGAGATCTGATCCCAGGATGGGACTCCTTAAGGCCTCCTTCCCCTGAAGCATCTTAAGTATGTTCCCCGAGGCAGAACTCACACTCAGACCTCACTGGCTCTTAGAGGTGTCAGTACCAGAAACTCTCCCTCATCCCTCACAAAGCTGAAGCTTCCAGGCCCAGCAAGCGGCAGTGTTTGAGAAAATCAGCAGCTCTCCTTCCGCTTTCCTGCCTGTGTCCCTTTGCGCAGGCGCCACCGCCAAAGACCCCAGATGCGCCAGAGGTCAAGGGGCATCCCCGAGGCGCTTCAGAACCCGGCGCGAGGCGCCTTTGCAGCCCCCGCCCCCGCCCCCTCTTTGCCCAGCCAACGCCAACACCAACGCCAAAGTGAAAGCCAGCGCCTCCGCGTCCCTCTCCCCTCCCCACCAACTCCCCCAAACATGGACACCAGCAAGCTCCGGGCTTTTGTGAAATTATGTCAACAAGATCCTGCCCGACTACACAATGAGGAGCTGAGCTTCCTGAGGGAGTGGGTGGAGAGCTTGGGTGGGAGGATCCCTCCTCCTCCAAGAAGAATAAGATCTGAAGAAAGATTCAAGGGAGGGGAGGAAAGAAAGCTATGGGATGAATCCACCAAGAAAGAAGAGGTCGAAACTGAGGAAAGTGATCTAGAACTTGATAATTCGGGAGTGATTGAAGACGACATGGACGGCCCCCAGGAAATGGGAGATGCAACTGCAGAGGTAACAGATGAGATGATTGATCAGGCCAACGAGATGAAGGTGAAGGGCCTCGATGCCCTGCATAATGGTGAATTCCAGAAAGCCCTTGAACTATTCACAGAGGCCATCAAACTGAATCCTTGGTTGGCCATTTTATATACCCTAAGAGCTAGTATCTTTATTGAATTGCAGAAGCCAAATGCTGCAATCCGAGATTGTAGCAAAGCAATTGACCTTAACCCCCATACAGCTGAACCTTACAAATGGAGAGGGAAAGCACACAGACTTCTGGGACACTGGGAGGAGGCAAGCCAAGATCTGTCCTTGTCTTGTAAACTAGACTTTGATGAAGATGCTAATGCTGTGCTTAAGGATGTTCAACCAAGGCTCCAGAGGATTCAAGAACACCGGAGAAAAAAAGAGCTACGCCAGAAGAAACGCGAGCAGAGATGTGAGGAGCAGAAGTACAGAGAAAGGTTAGAAAAAATGAGGAAGGCTAGAGAGGAGTATGATAAAGCTAAACAAGAGGAAGAAGATAGGAAAAAGGCAGCTCACTTTGCCCCTTTCCAATTTTTTCTAGGAGAACTCCCTAGAATGAGGAGGAGAATGCGGACCATTCCTGGTACATCAGTGCTCAATGAAATTCTTGGTGACCCAGAAATTCTTACAGCCATGCAAGATCCAGAAGTCATGCACGCATTCCAGGATGTGGCCCGGCATCCAGAAACCATGGGCAGGTATAAGAACAACTTAAAGGTTATGAATTTCTTCAGCAAATTGTCAAACAAATTTGGAGGGTATGAGGACATGACAGGCGAAGATCAAGAGCCTGATGAGGAATTAGATGAAGTTCCCAGTGAAGATAGCTTTGAGGTTTTGGATGAAGGTGATCTTTGGCTCCCAAGGAAATGCCTTGACGATTATCTCAACAACTTTGAACGACAAGGTCTGCAAAAAGGGAGGAATGAGAACTTGGAGGTTGTACCTAGTGAAGAAGAAGTCAATTTAAGGCGGCTGCCCTATTTTAAGGATTTGGAAGAGCTCAGTGAAGAAGAACAGTAAGGTGGGACGTGAGGCCTAACAAATACTAAAAACACACATAAAAAAATTTCACAACAAAACAATAAAAAAAATATCCCAAATTGGTGCCTTATCACTCCTGTACAATGGACTGCTGACATATACCAAATGCAGATCCTGCTGTCAGTGATTATATTGTGCCCCTCTCCCCTTTTAAATTAGAGTTCCTGCTTCTTCCCAAGTTCCATTGTGTGTTGCTCCTTCACAAACTAGGAGCTTTATTATCACACTTTGCATAAACAATGAGATATCTCTATATATAGATATATAGATATATATAGATATACATATATGTCATATATATATCTATATATATATATATATCTTTTTGAACAAAATGTGACTGAAAAAGTCATGACTTCATACTAACATCCAATTTCCACAGTATTTGGAAACAACTTTCTGAAATTCAAATATTTGCCTTTTGAATCCAAGGAACATATTCATTTTCCTCTTTAGAGTATCAGATATATAACTTAATGCAAAATATTCTCGGACTATCTAGGGAGAAAGAATGAATTACCATTTTTGACCTTCTTGATCAAAATGAAAAGTCAGACCACATACACTTGTTTGCAAGTCACTGGAGAAATCTCTGTTGATCTAGCTTAATTTGTAAGGTATATTCTTAAAAGAGAAGAAGTTATTGATGCTATCTGATAGGATTCCAGGCAGGAACTGGGGCCAGAGAAATGGTCTGCATTGGGTTTTGGGAGTAGACGGCTCATTCCTCATTGAATGCCAAGGGCCAGAAATTCACTTAAGGCAGCTTACAGTGACAATGTTCATTTGACCAAAGGGGCAACACTGAGGTTCATCTTCCCATTTGTTTTTTTGTTTTGTTTGGTGGGGGGGTGTTTGTACATTAGGGATTTCTGTTGAAGGTAGAAGTGTCTGCAAAACGTGTTAGTCCTTACTAGAAAGTGATAATGCGATGGCTGCATTCATAAGGAAGGATAGGCTTTGCTCTATGAAGTACTCTAAATCTCTGAAAATCTCTATCCTTAACGTGGATATGTTTACTTACTGTCCCTTGCCTGTGGGGTACAGTTGTGCTTCTTGGTTAAAGTGGTACCTTTGGTATCAGGGAAAAAAAAAAAAAGGGACTATCATACAATTGTAAAGTGAAAATTAGATATCCTTTTTTCAGTCATGTCAATTTCAATAAAGTAAAAGCTGACTGGTCACTTCAACATTATTGGTTGTACTGGATCCTTGTGGCTTGTGGGACATATTTACCCACAAAAGCACAGACTTAAATATACATAATGATGTTATTGATAGAAATCTACTATGGTAGATATTTTGAGATACTATGACAGAATTTCAGATAATTGTTCATAATTAGGTAATATGCTTTATAAACAACACTTCTACTGCCTCAGTAGATCATAATGTAGCAAGGTTAACACACAGGGCCTATCCCTTGATAAGGCTGAGCTCCGTAAATTGGGTGTTGTGCTTGTTCAGGAATAGAAGGCTGGGTTGAGGCATTGTTTAGATGAACAGATGCCCATTCTAATGGGATGGAGAAGGGGATTCTCAGGCTCTAAGCCTGAGAATTATAATAGAGGATGGGGGTAGAGTTAGGATGGGGGTAGAGTTAATCCATTGGATTAGCATAAGAATGGAAGAAGGGTCTTTCCCATTAGATCAGGCAGGCTGATCAACTAAGTTTATGGACAGAAAATAGCTGTGGATAGAAGGAATTAAAAAACAAAAACAGAAATGATAGTTATCTGTAAAAGTAGGGACTGGCATTAGATGATCTCTGAGTCCACTTAACTTCTTTCCACCTTAGAAAAAATAGGAATGTTCCAAGTTTCATTTATATAGACAAATCAGGTTTAGAAAGGGAAAAGGATTTTAATGACTTTTGTTTCTTTTATTATGAGGAGAGGCCAGAGGACAGTGGTCAAAAGGACTGGATCTATTCAATATTTGCTTGGTATTCTTGTCAAAATGATCTAGGAGAAAAAAAAATATAACTCTTAGAATGAGGTTTGCTTACAAATCCAGATGTTATGCTGTGCTTACCTTTGTTGGTGAAGTAAAGTTACATGTATAATAGTTTTTCATTCCTCTTACTTGAAAATATAAGTTTTGGGGGAAAGTTCTGCAGAGGATAGTTTACATGACACACAAGGCCACCATAATTTGAATATATTAAACTCATATTCTACTTCTTAGAGAGACAATAGTATTAAGTTACCCAGGAGTTGCATTGTACAAATTTCATTTTTAAAATAATCCTAAGATAATATTCTGAAAAGAAATATGAGATAGGAAAACTTAAGTCTATCTTCTACTCAATCAGTATGAAAGTAGATATATCAAGTTTCCCTTTTAAATGAGAATTGAGAAAGAGCAAAATGAAAAGAATAAAAACATCTCTGCCAATTATTTTCATGCTCTTGAGTAGAGAAACATTGTGCACACTGCATTTTCTATGATTGGATTTTTTTTTCAAGAGGATGCTTTTGCAAATATTTGCTTTGACTGCTTTTTTTTAGTATGATTTAAAGAAGAAAGACAAAATAGTTCATGGCCTTCAGCTTGTTGCATATTTTCAACATTCTGGGAGTAATACTTCACTTTTAATTAGGGCTTATTTAGTGATAGAAATAATCTAATCTGCATATCACAATTGACAGTGCTACTACATAAGTGATGTATTACAACATCCTATAGTGTAGGGGTTTTAAACATTAGATACACACATGGATGTGTGTGTGTGTGATGTATATATATAGATATATAGATATATAGATATATATGTATATCTATATATGTATATATAGATATACATATATATAAACTGTCAAATATATGCATGTATATAGATATATGGGATGCACATGTATGTATATGTATACATCTATATGTGTAATATATAATCCTTATATATAATCATATATAAACTTAGATTTAGACAGGTATTATGATCTACATATTTATTAATATATAATTATAGCTATTTTTATATAAGCTCAAGTGTATAGAATATATAAATGATATATTTCCTGTTTTTCATATCCGATATTTAGAACTGCACCACTACAAATGTCATCAGTGCAAAATATTATTTGCAAAGTAACATTGTCATGTGTGATATAAACATAAATGTTATTATATAAATATAGGCATAAGGTAAATATAGCTAACTATGATATATAAACTTGAGTTTATATATTCACATAGTTATATAATGAATAGATAATATCTTCTAGATAGTACAAAATAACATGTGATATAAATTAATATATAAATATAAAGAGACACCTGATGTTAAGAAACCCTATATTACAGAATGTTGTTAGTGTAGAACATTACTTTTATATTAATGTTATCGGTTGTAACATAGATACAGAATTTTTATAACACTATAAATATGTATATATAAGATTAGATGTATTACATTGTGTATTCACACAAACATATACAGTGCACACACACATACACACACATACTATATTTCAATATAATTTGTTTACTTTGTAATCCTATATATTTTTTACCTTTAAAAATACTCATTCCTTGAATCTCTGAAGGCATCCATAGGCTTCATCAGATTGCCAAAGGTGAAGGTGGTATGATATGTAACCATAAAATGGTGAATAACTTCCAGGAAAATTAGTTTGCAACCTTGAAGAACTAGGCTCGCTCTTCATACATAGGGACTAGATACATTTTGTGGGGCTTCCACTTCTCTTACCTTTATGACTCACATTCAAATGAACTGAAAATGAAAACTACATATCTTTGCAAACATCCTCTATTATCCAGCTATGTCATTATCAACTCCCTTTATAATTACACAGACTCACAAGCCTCAAAATATGAAACTTTATTTTTGGGCATGGGAAAAACCACTAGTACTCCTATCATATTTCATAGGAAATAAAGCACACACATAGTTCACATAGAAAATCATATGTATATTCCTCTGTTAAATGCGATTTTTCAGACTATATTTTTTGTCCTGAGGTCTTTCATATTTCCAGGATTTTCCTTCAAGGTTTCTCTGTCAGCATAGTGTGACTCAAGTCTTCAATCTTTTAATAGGTAGCAATGATCATTGTTGGCTATGTAGAAAATCTTGTGACTTCTTTCAATTGCTCATCCCAGTGTTAGAAATCCACCTCAGCCATTCTCAAAAGAATTTTTTTTTTCTTCCCTTTGTTCTCCACTTACAATGAGAACTCAAGTGTTCTATGCCACACATATGACAGTTGCTTTCCAAAATATGGGGGAAATTTCTAGTGTTTCCTTGTCTGAGCTAAAAACCATGGGATTCCCTGACTTTTTCCAGCTCCAGTGTAATACTTCAACATCATCAGGCAATGTTCTCATGCTCTCTAATTCATCTAATTTCTCTTTGATGAGGTTATGGATAAGAATGAGAAAGCAGCTTTCAGTGATAGCCCTTGTAAAGTTTCTTTCTCCACACTTCTACCAGTCGATTCTTGTTGTTTGCTCTCATGATGGACTCACTCCTTCCTTCCTCTTTTGCCTCTCTTCAGTCTCCTTATGTCTTTGGGTATCTGAAACTTTTCCTTGTCTTGCCTTGCTTTGCCTTTTTTTCCCCCTTGTTTCTTGTTTCCTGCATTATTTCCCTCTCTCTCTTGTCTATATCTCTATCTTATTGGACTTTCTCTGCTTCTCTGTGCTCACTGTCTCTCCTTTTGTTACTTTCTTGTGTCTCTCTCTGTTTCCCCTTCTCCATTTTTCCCTTTCTGTGTTTCTCTGTTTTTCTCTGCCTTTTGTTGCAGACGTTTGTTTTTCTCTCTTTGTCCCTGCCTCTGGGTTCATGTCCTGAATGAAAAATCCTGACTGTGGGCAAGTCATTTGATTTCTCAAGTCCAGTAATTTTTTGTTGTTGTTGTTGTTGTTTTTAGAATTTATAAATTATATATTTCAGTTGGAAATAAGATACCTTTACAAATGAAACTAAGCTCCTTATACTAAATGATGCAAAATAAAATTAAGTTTCTTGACTATTCTCAGTTCATCTTAATACTTTAAAATGTTAATAGAGAAAAAAAAGTCTTATTTACTGAACAATGTACTAAAAACAAACAAACAAACAAAAAACAACTATAACTGTTTTTTTCCCCAAACAACATTAAGTTTATTTCTAGATATTTCCCAAATATTTAGTCAATAATGATATTTTTGGAAATATCTTTATTTGAACATCTCAGTTTTTTTTTTAATTTAATATTTTCCCCAGTTACATTCAAAACAATTTTTAAACATTTATTTTTAAAATGTGGGGGTTTAGATTCTTTCCCTTATCTCTACCCAAATAATGAAACCACATGCAAAGTTATGCAAAATATTTCCAAGTTGTGAAAGAAAACATAGATTTCCCACCCTAATGAAAATAAAAATCCTCAAAAAAATTAAGTTAAAAAGAGAGAATGCTTCAATCTGTATTCAGACACAATTCTTTCTCTTGAGTATGGATAGGATTTTTTTTTTAATCATAAATCCTTCAAAGTAGTTGTATATGATACTACTGAGAACAGCAAAATCATTTAGAGGTGTTATCCCAGAACATTGATATTACTTTGTATTCAATACATTTCACTTTGTTTGAGTTCATGGAGAACTTTTCCAGGTTTTGTTTTGTTTTTTTCTCTTGAGAGCACCCTACTCAATCTTTTCCCATAGAACAATACTATTATATTCGATCTTAAGCACATTCCACAGTTTATCGAGCCATTCTTCAATTGATGGGCATCCCCTCACTTTCCAATTTTTTTGCCCTCCAATACACCCTCCAATACAACTTTTAAAACATATGTTGACAAAACTTTTTCTGATCAGTTCCTTATTCAGTTAGGCAATAGATATTTCTTAAATACCTACTAATGATGAGTTATAGATTTGGGGTACTCAAATGAAAATGAGGTATAGTGGCAGGTTCAAGGTACAGGGAGTCAAATAAGATACCTGAAACCCTTCCCTGAAACCCCTTCGGATTTGGTGCAAGGATAGGGAGTTAAATGAGGTCTAGTAGCAGAGCAAGAGTCCCCTGTAAAGGAATTTATAGACCTGAAAACCTAGATTGATAAAAGAGGTTTATTATGGGCATTGAAAGTAAGGTTAAAGTCTAGTTAAGGAAATGAGTGAGGGCAAAGAGAAGAGGGCACCAGAAACAGTATTCCAGTGGGCAGAGACCCTTGCCATGCCAGGCATATGGCTGGCATGTTTGGTACCTCTGCAAAGAGAAGACTCCAGCTTGACTTGAGAGATTTAGCTAAAGGGGCCCATGGGTGGAGTCCCAAATTGGCTCAGATCTGGTGGGGTCTGGGACAAGTCCAGATCTCCTATTAGAATTCAAAAGGGGTGCTTTTGACCAGGATTTGTGTATCAAAGGTCCTAGCTTCTTGAAATGATAATGCTTGGGCTAGGAGGGGTTGGGAATTAGAAAGGAATAAATCAAACTGAAAGTACTAGTTTCTTAAAGGGACCACAACCTGCTTCATTCCCCACTCAAGCAGTTAAAACTTAAATATATTTAAGGAAAAAAAACAAAACAAAAAAAAAAAAAAAAAGAGGCTTGGGGCAGAGTCTCTTATTGAGGCAGAATTGAAAGGGATTTTCTCTTTCAAGGATTTTCTGAGTTCTGGGGTCCCCTCTTTATTCCCCCCTCAAGCAGTCACCTCCAAATGCATGTGGGATAAAAGGGGAAATGATCTTCTAACTGCTTTGAGCTGGCAAGGGTTGTAGAGGTTGGGGTTCATGTCAGAAGGTGAATTGTGAGGTGTGGGGCTTGGGGATGGCAGAAGGGCATCCTAAGGCATGTTTGTCCCGGTCAGTCATCCCCACTTGTCCCATGTTCTCCAGGCTGAAGAGCAGTTGAGAATCCAAAGTTTGAAGCCTAGAGAAAACAGATCTCAGGAGCAGATGAAAAGTAGGGTGTCATCCAGGGTGGAGATGACAATATTCAGGAATGGGGAAATGCATCAGGTCCCTTCTGTGGGTTGCCTATAAGAATTCTGATGGCCCATCTAACTATCAAAGAGAAGTAGGAGAAACTGCTGGAAGCAAAAGATTAGTAAAAGGTGTTAAGTAGCTTAGAGTTTAGCCCTTTCACTCTTAATTTCCAGGAAAGCTAATTTCTCCTGGGGTTGGGATTAAGGATGTGGACTAAGAAGTCAGAATGGGCAGGAGGCCTTGATAATTAGTCAAGATAAGAATGCAGTTTAAGCTCTTAGAAATCTTTTAACTGTGCTACTTTTCTTTAAACACAATAGGCAAAAGATCCAAAGGGAATGCAAAGTATCAGCTCTGCCTACCCAGCTTACCAGCCCCTGAGGTGTTAGGACTGTCCTGGAATAAAAGGGGAAACAGCCAGACCCCAATTTCCTACCAGGGAGTAGGACGCTGGGAGCCAGTTCAGCCCCTGTGGTGTTCCCTGTAGTGGTGGAAAGGCCAGTGTTCCTCCTGCTCGAACTCAGGACAGAGACTGGGGTTTCCTCAGACAGTTTCCATGGCACCTAGAGGCCTAAGTCTGGGAGAGATGTATTAAAAAGGCACCTCCACTCTTGAGTGTCTTTTCAGGACACTCTTCCTCTGAGAAGAAAAGAGCTGAAAGTCTCAGGTTAGAGAGTTAAGGGGAAACCAACAGGTGTTAGCAGCAGAGTGGAAAAAATGTTTATCGAGAGCTCAGAATGGGCTCCTCTAGTTTTGGTCTTAGTATATTGGCCTAGGACCCCTGGGGGAAAAAAAAAAAAAAAAGTTGAGGGGGTGGGTGGGTCCCAGGTCTCATTGGGCTGAGTTTTTCAGTTTTGAAAGAGAAAAGTGATAAGTGTGCAGGGTGGGGTGTGTTTCTGTTAGCCTCTTTTTACCTGAGGGCAGAAGTCCCAGGATTTGAAAGGAAAAAAAAAAAAAAAAAAAAAACACACTTTTAAGGATGAACTTGTTCAGAGAGTTGATGGGTGGAGAGAGAGAATGGAATTCAGCTAATCTATTCAGAGTTCAGGTTTGAGATTGAGGTATTTTTCTCAATCCCAGTGTTTATCTCTGCATTAAGTTAGTGTTAATCTCTGCATTAAGAGACATCTCTAGGGATGGAGGAAGGAAGCTGACCCATCTTTGCCACAACCCCAAAAACTTTCCAATTCTATAACATAACCTTTCCAAACATTTCTAGGAAGGTGAGGCAAAGAAACTTTGTCGACCTGCAGGAATTTGTCTGCCAGGCATCCCTAGTGGCGAGATAAATCTGAACCCTGGCCTTGTTTCATGGAAGGGCCACCAATGATGACCAATGAGGAGGGAAAGGCTCTCCAGAACGGTTGCACCAGTGATCCCCTGGGGAATTTGAAATGTCAGCTATAGAAGGGTGATGTGGTGGGCTTGCCTCAGTGAAAACTTTGTGAGAGGGCTACCAATGATGAGGTCAGGGTAGCAAAGGAGAGGTGTGGTAGGAATGGGTATGTTCTCCATTCAATAGTTCCTTGCCTAACTCTAGACAGTATTCATATTCTATAGTCCCTGGGATCCTTGAGCCAGAGAAACTGAGGTGGAACTGTGACACAACAGAGCAAGGGAAAATTTGTCAGGGACCAGGTATAGAACAGAGAACAAGTCTAGAGAGACCTTGAGAAAAAGACATTAGAAAAGATAGACCTCTTTCCTTAAAGGTGTTCACTGAAGGAGTTTTGAAAATAGCTTCAGTTTCTCCCACTGACTCATTCCCTGCTACAGTCAGGGAATGAGAAGAGAAAAGAAAGAAAGAAGCTATCTTTACTCTTTTAATAATTTAATTTGCCTTGATTTGGAATTTTATTTCCTCACCATCATTCTAAAGGTCTTTCTTGAAGCTGCAACCTGGCCAGGGTTAGATCTTAGAAAATAAATCTTTAATTGTTAGCAGGGGCATAGAATGCCAATCCAAAAAAAAAAAAAAATAGGATGGAGTGTGCTAAGAGCAAAAGGTCTCAGGACTGAGAAAATTAGGAGCAGAAAAGAGTTCCCACCTGTAAAGTTAAGTAGGAAAGTGAGAGAGAGAGAGAGAGAGAGAGAGAGAGAGAGAGAGAGAGAGAGAGAGAAACAGAGAGAGACAGAGACAGAGACAGAGACAGACAGACAGACAGACAGACATAGCTTGAAATCTGTTCATGAGCAGGTGAAAAAAATTTTAAGCAAATGCCCTGAGGCTAGGAAAAAAAAAACAAACAGCAGTTTGAAATCCCCTGTTTTTGTAGACAACCTTGTGAGCATGCAAAAGCATAATTTTGAGGCTTCTACAGTTAAAAGGCTGTATGGGAGGCAGTGCTCTAAGGCAGGATAACCAAATCGGGGCAACCAAGTCCCGTTTTAAAATGTATGGGGCAAGCATGCTTCATGAGATGGCAGGAGAGGTAAAAAGTCTGAGAGGGGCTGTCCAGAAGGCCAGCAAAGTTCTGTTTTAAAAGTTGGTGAAAACTTTTTCTGAGATTTGAGAGGATTAAGATTGAGTCCCCAATCTCTCCATTGTATATAATACCCTAAGAAGGAGACAGGATAGGAACATTTAAATGGAAGGTTGCCAAGCCATATGGGAGAGGTTTGAAAAAGGCCTTGAGTTCTGTGATCCACTCTAGGGGGAGGCACAGATCTGGTGAGGGCTGGGACAAGCCCGGATCTCCTATTAGAATTCAAAAGGGGTTCCTTTGCCCAGGATTTGTGGATCAAAGATCCTAGCTTCTTGAAATGATAATGCATCAGCTAAGAGGGGCTAGGAATCAGAAAGGAATAAATCAATCTGAAAGGACCAGTTTCTTAAAGGGACCACAACCAGCCTCACTACATACTATATATTGTGTTAAGTCAGGAAAACAAAAGCAAAAGACAATCCCTGCTCTCTTAGAGCTTACAATCTAACAGGGAAAGACAAAATAAAAAAGGAAGCTGAATGGGGAGCAGATAAAGGAGAGGAAGGTGGGAAAGTATGATAAAGCTGAGAGGAACACAACTAGATGGGAGATGAAGAATGGGTGGTCTGGGTACTCTCCTTAAAAATGAAGGTTCTGAAAAGGTCTTACCCTCCACTATCCAGGAAAAGAAGAGCCTCAGAAGAAGGGGCCCCCGAGGAGGCATGTGGTCTAGGGTTAGTATAATATTACAGGATAATGAAGTTTCTTGGGATATGATGAAATCCAATGCAGTATAGTTAGGTGAGAAATGAATATACCAAAGTATCTACTCTTCCAGTTAAATGATAGGTACTGCTTCTAATTATGATATAAATTCATGCGTGGAGATATATATGAATAAGTTATGTAACTTAATTCAAATTAAGATGATCAGGATTAGGTGGTGTTAAATTCCTTTGGCAATCTGGTAACATATATGGGCCTCTTTTCAGAATACTGTTTTTAAACATATAAGATAAAATATATCAAGTTACAAAGGAAACCAATTACATTGAAATACAAAAAAAATTTTTTTAAAGTTCATGATCCCAAACTAAGTACACTTTCTAAACTACTTGTTTTTTTTTTTTTTTTTTTTTTTTTTTTTGTTTTGTTTTGTTTTGTTTTTTGGTTTGTTTGTTTGTTTGTTTTGGTTTTGTTTTTTCTCTTCTGAGAATAATTAGGTCAAATTCTTTTGAGTGATTAGGATTCTTATTAAGGATACTCTGTATTATCTCCTTTTGGGGGTAAGTAATTAGCACAGTGGCATCTAAAAAATAAGAGTATCAGTAAGACTGTCAATGGGAGTGAAATAATTCTTCAAAACAAATTCTTCACTGGATCTTGTCTAGGACAGTGGTAAATAGATTTGGTGAGCATGTAGTCTTTCTTGAAACAAAAATCAATAAAATATGGGAAATTGATTAAAAGTAAAGACATTGACTCTAATTGTTACTATTCTTAAGGTAATTTAATTGATATTAAATAGTTATAAAATAAAGAGACAAAAAGGCCGCAGAGATTATCTCAGACCATAACACTTAAAAAACATGTCATTGAAGAACAGAGTCAAAAAAATACTTTGCAAAATATTACAGAGGAAGAGAGTGAAACTTCACCAGCAGTATCAACTCACAAAACAACAAAAGATTTTGGAAGACAAAATGAGCATTGGATTGAACAACAAACATTTATTAAGCACTGATTGTTTCAGTCACTGAACTAACCTCTGGGAATAAAAAAAGGAGAAACAAAAACAGCCTTTACCCTCAAGGAGTTTACATTTTAATGCTATAAATGATTAAATCATTATACCCTTCAGATGCAGAGAGCATAGTGTCCAGAGAAGCTCAAGGAAGACTTACAAGCCTGGAATGAAAGAGTAAAAAAGTGATGCATAATTGGATTTAATTATGTAGAACTCAGATGGTTAGCAAATTTTTGCTTAAGATTCCTATACTGAGGATAGCTTAAAGCAAACTGCTTTTTGCATTATTAGGTCTTGGCACTAATCTGTAACTGATAAAGCCAGCCAGGCAAGATAGCTATATCATAGAGCAAGAAAATGTGAGCATCTCACCACAAATAAAGAAAACTATGTTTATAGGTCATCAATGATTGAACAGTAGTACAGTGAACAGTCATGGAAAACTATCTTTTGAAATGTAAGTCAGTGAAAGGCACTTCCCAGAGGAATGGCAAAGGAAGGCATACTCTACTTCAAGTGAGTTATGTTTTTGTTTCTGCCAGTATCAATATCTGTTTGTACACAATGCATATTTTTCTCCATGTTAGAGTAAAAGATGAAAGTATTGGAGGAATCTCTAATCTTTAGGTTATCAGAGAATGAAGACTTCTTTAAAAATGGAGGAAATGTTATGTTTTTAGGGAGGAAACAGAATGATGATTTGAGAAAGCAGTAAAGTTTGCATACCTATGTTAGGAAGTTAAAAGGGAGAAAAGTGTGATACAAAGAAGGAAGAAAAAATAATATTTTATGCATAGCTAATAAGTATAATCCTGTTCTCATAGGGGGACAATCTGTGCTTCCTTATAAGAAATAGATGCTTCTGCTCCAAGAAAAGATGATGGGGTTTATAGATCCAAAATGTATGATTGTTCTAGGAGAGTTTGATTTCCGTTACTAGGGAGGATATTTGTCAATCTGATATAAGAAGGATCTGTTTCTGTCCTCTTCTGAAATTTATTGGGAACATTAGAGAGAGCTATGCAAAACTTTCTAGAAGTAATGGATGGTCCACTGCCTTTATTATTCATGTGGTAGATGTAATGTCTCTGTAAGGACAGTAGAAAGCATTGAGAAGAATGATGAAGTTCTGGGTAAGAAACTAAAGATGGGGTCATGTAAACAACAAAAAAAGATGAGGGTTAAGATACTTTCTCCAATTATCATGATTTCTAAACTTCTTCAAAATAAGAAGATATATTTAAGTGTCAAGGGAAAAAAAAAACAACAAATCTCAAATGGATGGCTGATTCTAATATTCAGCAGGAAGAGGGAGATCTATTTCAAGAAGTTGTTAACTGAAACAGGCTCATGACCTATACAAAAAAATACATAAGCAGAAAATATATAAGCAATTGTTAAATTGCTGAAATGTATATTTTTTTGAAAAATTATTTTCAGGAGTTCTGACAGATTACGAGATCACCAGATATAATTTCCAACTATTTCTACAATCTAGGGCACACGAAATACAAGACAAAAATTCAATGACAAAGAAGGCCAATAGTCCCTAACTTCTAAAGCACTTAAAAAGTACCCATTTTCCCTATGCCCACTATGCTTCATGTTTGCAGAAAAAAATCAAGTGTCAGATCTCTACCCCTTGTCAGATATCCAAACAACAAAGAGGCAGACATTATTCAGGCTTCAGTAACAGCAGCATGGTACCTCTCTGTGCTTCAAAAAGCTTGGCCTACATGCAGAGGAATAGGGAGAACTCAGGCATGATACATATTGGATTTGTAATAGAACTTAACCTTTAACTCCTCCTTTCTCTCAATAGAGAGACTAAGTATATACCTATGTGAAGGATGGTTGTTAGAATTACTTTGGTGAGTGGTTCTCCAAGTATACCCTACATTACATTTTTACATTACATTAAGAACAATCATGTGATAGTTAGATGACTCAATAGGTAGAGCATTGGACCTGGAGTCAAAACTTGAATTCAGATTTGACCTCAAACATTTACAAGTTGTGTGACCCACCTTGATCTATTGGAGAAAGAAATAAGACATCACTCCAATATCTTTGCCAAGAAAACCCTATAGGCAGTATGGTCCGAGAATTCACAAAGAGTCAGATTGCTCAGTCATATCTGACTCTTTGTGAACCCACAGACCATACCATCGTAATATAGGCAGTACTGATATACAGTCTCCCTCATTTTATTGGCAAACAGTTGAAGCTTAGTAAAATGGAGTAGATTGACCAAGATCATGTAAATGGAAACTGGTTGATCCAAGATGTGAATTCATATGCCAATTCCTGATCACAGTAGTGTTCTTTCCAGTAAAAGCAGTGTCACACACTACTTGTGTCAGTATCACTCCTAAACTCCATTGCCTTTTTCTACCTTTATATTTTTTAGGCTGTCCAACACAGATACAAATTTGTTAGGGATCTCAAAAGATAACTAGCTCAACTTCATTATGTAAGGACACAGATATGGTAACTGACTTGCCTATGGTCATATAGTAAGTGTTAGAGATAGGATTAAAATGCATGTCTATTGAAAAGCCAGAAATATATTTATTTTACTTTGGGGATAATAATAGCATTTAGCTTACAAGGTTGTTTTTGAGAAATAGAGAACATATTTATAAAAGGCATATTAAAGTGTCTGGCACATAGTAGGAGATTGTTTGTCCCTTTTGTCTTTCTATAGCAAGTCGCTTCCTGTGTGTACTGGTTTTACTATTTTCTTTTACCACTAACTAGTTCTGGATGATCTTGAACAAGTCACTATTTTTTGTTTGTTTTTTTCTAAACCCATTTCTCTTATTTATAAAATACAAGAATTGGATGTCTAATAGATGGCATCTAAAATTAATTTTTAAATGTATTTAAAAAGATTAATACCAGGAAAACTATGAACCCAATATGTTCAACCATGATAAAATTATCTAAATTTTTACATTTTTTTCTCCTTTTAAAAATTACATGAGAAATTATTATACTTATGTTTATGACCCACATGGAGTTCTAGGTCATGAACACAATGATACCAAGAAATTAAATGCCATGTCAAATTCACACTGTAATCAATTACAGTATTATACCTCCCTTTATGGCAGTTTATGTAGGACATAACTGTCCCTAAAACCTTTTCCTATCTGTCAGAACTCCTGAAAAGATTAATTTTTCAAAAATATACATTTCAGCAATTTAACAATTGCTTACATTTTCTGCTTATATATTTTCTTGTATAGATCATGAACCTGTTTCAGTTAACAACTTCTTGAAATAGATCTCCCTCTTCCTGCTGAATATTAGAATCAGCCATCTATTTGAGATTTTTTGTTGTTGTTTTCTCTTGACACTTAATGAACAAAATGGTCAAATATATAGAAACAAAGAAGCAAATACTCTGGCTTTTGGCACACCTTCTTTATGAATCAATTGGCTTAATCTAAACAGAAAGATGATACATTTAGTGACATTTTTGCACAAAGGGAAAAGAAGTGGTATCAGGTCCTAGGAATAACCTATATTCTGTCATTAGCTATTTGTATGACAAATCTCTTAACCTCTTAGGGTCTGAGTTTCCTCATTTATTAAATAAAATCTGTACCACTCAATGGGCAGAAAAAAAAAAAAAAAACTTCTAGCAAATTAGCTAACCAAAAAGCATGCATTAAGAGCTGACCCTTATCCAGACAGACCACTAATTTCTGTTAATTTATAGAAAAAAAAATTGAATCCTTGATAGCAAAAATGTTTCATTGTATTGGGAGAGGCTTTTTGCTATAACTATGTACATATAAGATGCATACACTGTAAATGGAAGATCATCTTATGGAAAAGAGATTGAGGGTAGGGAGAGGCTCCTATAAATGGTAGAATTTGAACTAATCATTCTCTCTTTCATACACACACAAAATTTGTAAATGCCAAGTGTCTTGAGGTCAGATTTAAATTCAGGTCCTCCTGACTGCAGAGCTGGTACTCTATCCACTATGCCACTTAGCTGCCCCATAGCTGTACTCTTGATCTTGCCTTTATTACCAAGTGTTCCACTGTTATGATCATGAATTTTTAAATTCCTTTATCTAGTCATAATCTTTTAAAACTCCATTTTTTCATTTCTTACATCATAATCTCTACTCTTTATCCTCACTATGATTTTACTTTTTTCCATCTTCTGTTCTTTCCTGGACCACCATCCTTACACTGTTTAAATTCTCTTTTTCACTATATTGACCCTCTGGTGAACTTTTTAAAATTTCACTCTTCTCTATACTCAGATCTCTTGTCCTATAACCAGTAACCCCCTGCGAAACCTAACTTGAATTACTTCCATTATCCTTCTTCATTCCTATTCATATCCTGCGAAAGGAACAAGAAAAAAAAAAAAGATAATTGATTTGTACTGATCTACTGTTTTCACTGTCAATTTAATATTTCTTCTCTATTAAAATTAACCAAGCAATTGGCAAATTTATTGCCTTAGACCTATTATACGGTGCTTGAAAATTTTCATTATTCTCTTTTTCTTCATGTTTTGACTCTCTTAGTATCTATGACATTTCTTGAGCTGTGGAGGTATTTTCAATAAAAAAAAAAAAGATTTTTTTTTCCTAATTTAGGAAAGAATACCTAGCTACAATATAATTTTCTCTTAGTCATAATTTAATTATCTTGACTCATCTTCTTTCTTACCTTGGTGACTCTGGGCAGGTCACTTAACCACTCTCAGTTTCAGTTTGTTCATCTGTAATATAGGGGTAATAATAGCATTTTATTGAATTATGAGGATCCAGTGTAATAGTATGTACAAAGCACTTTGCAAATGTTGCAAGGTAATATAAATACTAGTTATCATTATCATTATCACCACAACCACCACCACCACTATCATCATCATCATCACCACCACCACCTATTTGTTCTGGTAAGTACCTAATAAATGATAGCGAATGATTGACCAATCTCTTAAATTTGACAGGCTCCAAAATTAAATATGTTTTAAATATTATAATATAGTTAAATGAAATTATTTTCTTAGCTTTAAACAACATAAATAAACCAGAAACTTCAACAAATAACTTCAGAACCTCAATTATAAATAGAAACAATCCAATTTTTTTCATTTTCTTTCTAATGTTTTTCAGTATTTAATTCTAATGATCATGTTAAGTAGTTCAGCTTTAATATAAATGCATTTATAAAGAGATAAGTCAATTCTGCTCTAAAAAGCAGAATCAGTATGATGGGGGAGGGGGGAGCAGCCTTCAATTCTAAGGTTTTAGGTAAAGCAATACCGGATATACCTTACATTCAAACCCACCTTCTAAACCTGAATATTATGCTTGACTTTTTTTTTAACCTTATCTGTGCAATATTCAATGATAATATGAAATAGCAAGTGTTAAAAAACAAAAAACTCAAAAGAAAAATAGTGCTGATCTTTTGCAGACTCTCCAAATACTGAGAGGGCTATTGAGATTCTTTGATAGTAACTGTCATGTTTGTGGAGCTTTAAAGTCTGCAGTGTCTTTTTCTTATAACTGCTTCATAAGTAAAGCATTATTTTTCCCATATGATGTATAGATGATGTGGCCATCATAACATAGCTACTTAGTATCCAGGATATATCCCCAGAACCAGTGATTCTAGTTACAGTATTTTGGCTATTTTCCCATAAGGCCTCTCAACCTAATAGATTCTGTAACTGTGCTATATGAACCTTAGTTACATATTAAATCTATTTCTAACAGCTACATCACAATCACCTACCTGACATATATCATATCAAGAGAGGCAGTTTTACTAGAACTATGACTGCCATTCTTTAATTTAAAATATCAAAGAAATGTTTGAGTGAAAGATAAATAAATAGGAGTGGTGTGACCACAAGTAGAATTTGATCAGAAGAAATGCTATCTGAATATATTCAGTCATTATTTTAGTCTATTGTGATAAATAACAATTATAGGTAGATTGTTTGCAAAAATAAGTTTTAGGAGGTAAGGGTATTCTAGGTAGCTATTTGATGCAGTGGATAGAGCACTGGGTCTGGAATTAGGAAGACGTGAGTTCAAATGTGACCTCAATAGTAGTGTGACCCTAGTAGCTTTATGACCCTAGAAAAGTCAATTCACTCCTATTTACCTAGGTTTTATTCATTTGCAAAATGTAGATAAATGTAGATATAATGTGAATAAAAATATCATCTACCTCCCAACAATGCTTATGAAGATCAGATGAGATATTGTTAAGTTTTTAGGACACTATCTGGCACATAGGGAGCCACACAGTAATGTTAGTTATAATTGTAAGAGCAGTTAGGTGACACAATGGAAAAACCTCTGAGTTTGCAGTAAAGAAAACTCCTTTTCATCAGTTTTCTCAGTGACTTTGTGAGACTGGGCAAGTCACTTGTTTACTTTAGTTTCTCATCTGGAAAATGAGCTGAGGAAAAAAAAATGACAAACCACTCCAGTATTGTTGCCAAGAAATCGGGATCACAAAGTTGGACATAACTGAAAAATGACTCAATTTATTATAATTATGTAACCTAATAGTAGAGAAATTTTGTCAAGCATATTTACAATAATTGACAGGTCATCTTATATATAGGTTAAGTAAACAAAATTTAATATTTTTAAGATCTAAAGGATTCCAGGAAGTTATTTAGGTTTTTAAATCTATTCCTCACAATACTTTAAACATATCCCCTTAGTAAAATGCTAATAGCCCTAAGTAATAAGTCTCTAATATTTGAGCACAAAAAATCTTATGAGAAAAACTACAATCTATTTTGTCCATGAAATAACTTTAATTTTCAAAGATGATTAAAAAGACCCATGAATGTAGAGTAGCTCAAGTCCAAGAATATTTGAGATCATAGCTTAGGCCAGAATTACCATCTCAGAAACAGTATTTAAGGAAAATATAAGGGATAGGTCAGGATTGCAGGTTCCTCATGTCCTCTTCCCCTTTCGACCCCCCCCCCTTTTTTGTTTTTTTTTGAGAGAAACATGGGAGCAATGGAAGTCAAGAGCAAGTGTATTTAAAAGTAGGAATAAAGTGAATACTTGTTCTGGTGTTAGAGGATCTGAATTCAAATCCTACTTTTGAAGTGTACTTCTCTGTGTGAAATTGGAAAATCACTAAAACTCCTGGGCCTCAGCTTGTTCATCAATAAATTGAGGGTCCCAGGATTATGGAAAGATGATGGAGTAGGTCAGAAAATTCCAAAGTCTCAATATTTCTCCCACAAAGAAAACAAAATTGTGCCTCAGGGAAAATGTAGACCAGTGAAAAATAAGACGTGGGGTGCAACAGGGGTCCTCCTTTGATAATGGGAGAAGCCCAGAAGACTGACCCAAGGATGGAGGATTAAGTGCTGTGAAGTATAAACATCTCCAGACTAGCTCTGATGAAAACAGTAAGTGGGGATGCCTGGGGCTAGCTGGGTATGGTGACACTTCAGCAGGAACTACAGGAACTTTCACCTCCCGTACAGTGTGGGGTATCGGGGTCTGAGTCCAGGAAGACTGATGGAACCTCTGCTGGTTAGGAACATCAGGCCCAGCTGTGCTGCTGAAACATGGCCCTGGACGAGAAGAAACCAGCACACATTGTGAGTACAGAAGCAATGGGGCAGGGAAAACAATAGCTGTGGGCACTTATAAGAGGGTGGAGTTCTGGGTTTGGGGTTCTAGGTCAGAGGGGAGAGCTGAAGACATGAAACTAGGTCCCTCCCTGACCATTGGCTATCTGGACTCAGCATTTTGGCCTTATAAAGTAAGGCAAGAAATACATTTTTTCCTAGCTACATCAACCCTAAGGTTAGATAGCCTTGAGTTTATTATATCATTCCCAAGAACTGTACCATATCACAACCATAGAAAGTTACCAGGGTTCATTTTGAGAGGATACTGAAATAAAAGTTCCCCCAACCCAAAGAATAATGTTAAATAACTCTCTGCCCCCAAAATTTAGAAATCAAATAAGATTGAGGAAAAAAAGATGAGCAAAATCCAATAAAAAGTCAACTAGAAAAGATCCAGGATCTTAAGAAAATGACTCTTTGAAAATAAGAATTGGGCAAGAGGAAGCCAGTGAAGTTGCAAGAGACCAAGAAATAAAACATAATGAAAAAATAGAAGAGAATATCAAACATCTTTAAAAAACACATCTGGAGAACAGAACAAGAAAAGAAAACTTAAGAAAAATTGGACTACTGAAATTTATGACCAAAAGAATCTTGATATACTGATACAAAAGTCACATAGAAAAATTTCCTGAAGTGACAGAACAAGAGGATAAAATAGAAACAAACAAAAAATCCATCACCACTCCAAAGAGATCCTAGAAGGAAACACTTAGAAATATCATTACTAAATTTTAAAATGCCCAAATAAAATATTTGATAGGAAAAAACAAAAATATGCTGGAGCTATAAGAATTGTACAGGAATTATCAGCAGCTATAATAAAAGATTGCATGTCCTGGAATAATATATATTGACAATCAAAACTAAAGTTGGGGCCAAAAATATATCCAACAAAATTAATATTGAATTCAAAAAAATGGACATTTAATGAACTGTTAAACACTTATCAGGATTTTTTTTCTTAATCCTGAACACAATACAAAATATATGAGCCAACATTAAAGACTAATTTCAACAAGGATTCAACAAAGACAAAGTCTTTTACGTGTGAAAATTTAAACCATATGCTTAAGATGAATTGGATCAAAAAGTATGGAGTACAGCTAACTATGATGTGACTATAATGCAAAATTATCAAAGAAAAGGTAAAAATAGTCATTGTTATATCACTGAGGTGCTATAGCAAGAATTAATAAAAAAGTAATTAGCTGGAGAAAGGTTGGTAGTTCTGAAAACCTACTTACATGAAGGTAGATTAAACAGGGAACAATTTATGAATAGAATAAGGTGGGTTATAGAATGTTTATAAATCATGCCAGTGGGTTAAGGGTGTATGTAGATCAATAGGAAAAGGATAATGAGGGGAAAAAAGGGACTGGAGAGAAGGAATCCATGATGGGATGAGGAGCTGGGAGCTGGGAGAGTAATAGTAAGGCAAATCAAGTAAAAGTAAATTAGAATTAGCAAGAATAGGAAATAAGAAGTATATATCAATCAAATGTAGTAATTGATCTGAAAGTCAAACTTAAAAGATTCAATCAGGAGAATTATACATATGTCAACTATCTATGTTTATGTGTACATATATATATATATATGTATATATATATATATGTGGGTATATACATATGTATGTATATTTGTATGCATATGTCTATACGTGTGGGTGTATATGTGTGTATATTATACACATCTGTGCTTAACTATAGCCTGCTTCGGGTTGGGGGAGAGGAGAAGGAAAAGGAAAGAAAAGTATTAAAGTAAAGTGCATATCAGAGAATAAAAGAAAACCCACAGAAAAGCAAAGATAAAATAGACAGTTAAAATACAATATCTTAAGATATATGCTTTCTTGAAATGGAAATTTGTTACCTATTTTGAATCTTCCCTACACTTCTGCTAGGCACATGACATTTTTTGGGGGGTGGGGTTGGGATGTTTTTCTAGTTATTTTGCATTTGTTTTAAATATATTTTAAAATAAGATTTTTTTATAGATGTCTTCCAAGTCTAAATCTATAAATCTGTTCTTTTATGCTTTCTTATATATTCCTCGTAGGGATATGTCATATAACTCTTTCCTAAGATGTTTTTCATCGTGGATACCCATCCTGATGGGCTTAGGTTGAGAGTCAGAGCCATAACTGAGGCAGGAAATGCAGTGTCCTTTCATGTCACCAAGGAGATGTGTAAAGTAGAAATGGATTCTAGCTAGTCAGATTAGATATTCCTTAAAGATTTCCTCCTTTACTATTAGAGAATTAACCCAGTACTAGACTGATCATCTAGACTGGGATGAACAAGTTGGCTGTCACATCTGAAGGAAAAGTACAGAAACCACGAACTTAAATGTTTATATTTGAGAACTTGGTTTGGACATGAGCACTTCAGATAGGTGAAACAGCACAAAGCCCTGACAGGCAGGTGGTATTGTTGCTGAGAGACAGAGCCACACACACACACACACACACACACACACACACACACACACACAGAGTTTTATAATTCCTGAGAAATGTCTTGGCATAAGTATTGAGAAATGAACATATTAGAATTATTCATATTTTATAGCTTCTAAAAGCAAAAAAATAAATAAATAAATAGACCCTATTTTTTCTAGACAAATGAACAAATTAGTTAATTGTTGAGTAGTGGAGGGTGACTAGCTGGAATTGCTATAGGAAATAGTGCTTTGTCCATTACTTCTTTCCAGTTTCTTTCCCAAAAGTATAATCAGGCATTACTTTCATGGTAAGGCTGGCTATAACACCCAGAGGAACCCTGAGTGTATTGGCTATCTTAATGCCATTTGCTTAAGATCACATCAGTTTTGTTTCCCCATACTGTTAGCTATAGTAGTTGCTAGCAATCAACCCTCAAATTCCATTTAACCACTCAACATCAATTAGCATTTACAGGAGAGTATTTGCTTTAACGATATAGAAATGATAAAAGTAGAAATATTTCTTGTCACCACCATGGGGGGAAAATTCTTCACTATACTATCTCTGTCTCTGGGGAGAAGGGACTCCAAACTATTTCAGTTACTACATGAGATTGGTCTGGTCCTGAAATAAATGTTTTTTTTTGGGGGGAGGAGGAGAGGCCATCATTTATCCCCAATTAAAAGTTAAAAAATTAAAACTTTTTTTTTTTCAAATTTCAAGTTCCTAATCTCCCTTTTTCTCCACCTTCATTATGAAGGCAAGCAATTTGATACAGATTATATATGTGTAATCATGCAAAACACATTTCCCTGTGAGTCATTCTATGAAAGAAAACACAAAAGCAAAAAAAGAAAAATTGAATAAAATTAAGTGGCCAAAGAATATGAAGAATTTTCAAAGTAATCAAAGTCATAGTCACATAACAAAATTAGCTAAATCAGTATTGATAAAAGAAATGCAAATTAAAAAACAAACAAACAAAAAAAACATTGAACTGCTGCCTCATACCTGCCAGATTGGCTAACATGACAGAAAAGGAAAATGTTGGGAGGGGATATGTGAAAATTAAAACAATGTATTACTGGTGTATTTTATTCAACCATTCTGGAGAGAAATTTGGAACTATGCTTTAGTACAGATCTGCTTCCTAAGTGGAGGAGACAGTCTTATAAAACTATCAGATTTTTTGTTATTGTTGTTGTTGCAGTTTTCAAAGGTAATTCTGGGAATCTAAGAGTTTTTGGCTATTCCAAGGTGGTATGATGTAGGGAAAGGAGTACTTATTTCCTGTATAGTGCATTGCTTTATGAGTGACCACAAGTGTTCTTTTCAATACTAGAACTGTGACCAGGGTCCTTGCTCCCCAGTTGTCACAAATTCTGCTGCACTAGGTTGCTGCTCCTACTGGAAATAAGACATAGGATTGAAATCCAGATCCAAATATAGGTGATGCAACTAAGTCCTGCTCCAGGTGCTAACAAATGGACCCCTTTGGACACATTGTACAAACCCTTTTACCGTTTGTGGCTAGTACTTATTCAGTAGGCCTGAGGCCTACCCCTTTTTGCTGGAGCTGGGTCTTCACTGGCAAAGTCTGTGAAGGATTATGCTGCTTTGTTACCCTTGTACTGCAGATTTAAATTGTTTTGGGATGGAAAATTATTTCACTCCATCTTATGGATTCTGCTGCTCTAGAATTTGTTTAGAGAGTAGGAAAGATTTTGGGGACAGCTTAGGTGAGTTTCTGCCTTTATGACATCTTGATTCCCAATGAAAGTCATTTTTAAAGGTCAGTTCTTGTTACTCAGGGTTTCAGTATTGTACTAGCTACAAAACCTGGATGCTGTCACATTCAGACACTCCGTTTTCTAGAAATTTTTGAAATTCACAATGTTACAGTCCCTGCTCTTCTAACAGAAAAATGAAAAGCCAAAGCAAGAAAAGACCAGCTGCTCATTTTCACAGAAGCAATATCCCTGGGGACTGTCAGTGAATGAATTAAAGGGATCCACTAGGAGAAAAGAGCCAAAGAGAAAAAAAAAATTGAGGCTCTAGTGACTAACCCTCTGAATGCCTTTGCACCCTATCCAAAAATTTTTACTTCTAGCCATACAGTTGACTAGATTTAGAATGTAAACGTATACTACAATAATTTTCAAGGCTCTTTCTTTACAAGCTAATTTTCTGTTTAATAGTTTTAAGGAGGCACAGCCTTTATATAGATAGCTTATTAAAATGTTCATGCTTCTTAATACATGTTGAGAAGCAAAAATTAAATCATTTCTAAAACATCAAATAGTTTAGATTATTCTTCTAAGGATATTAATATGTTAGTATCAATAAATGCTGTTCCCTCAAAATTATCTCTTTGATGAAAACTATTATAGTATGTATAGAAAGGATTTTAAATTTCTTCTACTTAGGAGATTTTCTTCCTAACTTCAACTCTCTATTCAACTAAAACAACCTGTTTTAAATGTGAAGAGAAATATGATTGTTTGCTTGAGGCTAAGGGAAGTTAAGTAATTTATCCAGCATTACACAAGTATTAAATATACAATTTAAACCTATGTCTTCCTGACTTAAGCCCAGTACTCTAGACAGTGTACTATTATTCTAGGAAAATAAACATGGAAAATAATTACCAAGAACAAAACCAATAAAAGAAACTGCTTATAAATGTTCACTTTATTTTTTTTTTCAATGCCCATTTTCTTTTGAATATATTTCATTGAATTTTAAAATAACATTTTGGTTACTTTTATTGACATTTCATTCAGCATTCCTATTGTATCACTTTCATTATCTTTCACCTTACTGATAAAACAAAGGACACATTTAGGCTTTCTACAAACCACATTTTGAGGAAAAGAAATTAAAACCTATGTTGGGTCTAACATGTTCTAATAGTTTGACAGCATGAAATTTCCTTTAAAAAAGTATTGTCATTGTTTTAATTGAATTCTTTGCAATGTGATGTGACACTTTGATATGTTATGAAGGTGAAATAGGAAAATATATGTCCAGCTTTAAAATCTGAACAAAGTCTATTACAGCCAATAATGTAAAATGGCTTATGAATTCTAATCATTACCACATTTGAAAGATGTGGGGTGTCTAAGGTCTAACAGTCTGGCCCCAAGTTCTATTAGAGAAGTGAAAACCATTATGTATAATGGTACTTTTGGGTCCAATAAAGGTGAAGAGCAAAATAGTTCCATAGTCTCCTTGTGTTGCTGCTTATTTTGTTCCTCTAGAGGAAGACTGTTCTAAGAATAAACTTTTTAAGGGAAATTTTGCTTTCTTGGGCCTCTATAAAGTAAAGAATACTAGATTATTTCCATCTATAAATTTATGACATATTCAGGAATTAAACTAGGCATTTTTTTTTTGTCAAGAGAATGCATTTCTAACATTTTTAATATTTCTATTTGGTGAAATTTCCAGTCATAGTTATGTAACAAATGATCTATTTTAATTATGTTTTATTTAAAAGAACAATTAATATGCTCTGCATGAAAGAAATATTTCCCTCAGGATTTTTTTGTAAATGGGTTTTGAATGTGCTACCTTTTTCTCCATGACAAATTGGGATATAACTGACCCACTTTCCTTTTTTTCTTATGTTATCAAAGGCATGGAAACTCTATCCCCCTGAAACTACAGAGAATCATATTGCGGAAAAGGAACATTTTTCCCTTTTGATTCTGCCTTAGTTACAATCTTAGTACTTTCTCCCTTAAATAATCATCATGGAGGATGACTGAAAATCCAGAGAATCAAGATGAGACTTTTAAGAGACTGTTCCCACTTTATATCCACTAAGTTATGTTGTCACTGAGTTTGCCCTGTCTCAAGGATAATTTTAATCTTCGCTCACCGCAGATCCAGTGAGACAGCTTGCAAGGTACAGTGGATCTGAAATAAAGTCTGGGTTTTCTTATCCTGGCTGTGCAACTTCTTGTGAACCCATGGATAAGTCACTAAACGTTCCAACACACTTCTCTTCCTGAAATTTATAATCCAAAGCAAAGTTAATATAAAATTGCCAAAGATGCTATTTTTAATTGTCATAGCAACCAGGATGATCTGAGGGAAATTTTATCCCATCATAACTAGCTTATTTTTCTCCACTGCATCTTAGATATATTTTTGAGGCCTTTCTTATTGATATTGATTTACTACCACTATGGTGAATGTATAATTCTAATCTCTTGAAGTAAGATTCTCAAATGTCTTTTGCATTCTCCCAGAAAAACCCTCCCCATCGGCTCTGTAAGTGGGTGATTTGGGAAAATGACATTAAGGTTGTATAATTTCAGGGCAACAGACTTGGAGATCTATAATGCTTAGATTATTTCCACACTTCACTGTTACTTTGTATATCTTTCATTCATGTGGATTTCTACTCTTACTGCCTTTTAAAATTATTTTTCATATACATTTTAAATCTCTCTTGCAAAAAAAATATATATTGTTATGGAAAGTGCTTCTGTCTTTTGCTCTAAAAACTATTTAGTCTCTAATTAGATTTGCTGATTTCTTCCTTGATAACTACAATTTCTGTCCTTTATTTTTGGTGTTTTTATTTTATTCCTTGATCTGTCTCATTCTGGAAATTAATCTTAGAGTTGTACTATTACTGTTATAAGGGCCTGGTATAGTTTGTTATACTTCCTCACCTCCTTTTTGCTTAGTTGCAAAATACTAAGCCATTGAGATGCCTTTTCTTTTCAAGTGATTATTCATTCATCCTCTTTAATTTTTATTTTCATCACTTACTCTGATATGACATATGGATACATGTGTACACATGCAATTCTGTTGTATACATGTGGAGTCAGACACAACTGAGTTCAAATCTTGCCTCAGAAACTTAACTAGCTTTTTTAGCTTTTTGGAGTTGTGCAAGTTACTTTAACTTCAGTTTGTATCAGTTTCCTCATCTGTAAAATGAACTTAATAATAGCACCTACATCCCAGGGTTGTGTTCTTCCTCAGTTCTTACTGCCTATTTACTTTATTTTAGTCATTCTTTTATTTTACTTCATTGGAGGGGGGAAAAATCTTTGGCCCTCAGTGAGTCAGGAAACCCTCATTTATACTATGCTTCGGGGGAGAATCTAAATGACCACAGTATTTCAAGCCAAGTCAAGTCTACAACCATTTATTAAGCAACATACTATGTTTCACACCGTGTGCTAAACAATAGGAATATAAGCAGAGAGAAAATTACTGCCCTCAAGGAGCTACCATTCCAATGGGAGAAAATGTAAAAGGGAGTTAAAAAAAAAAAGATGTTAATGGTGAATGTATCCAGAATGAGAGCATAGTAGAATAATTCCTATCAGGATTAAATCAATAGTGAAATCAGAAGAATGAAGACATGGTGGGCTTAAATTGGAGGATCTTGAAGGAATCACTCAATCATAAGAAAAGAACATAGGAACTAGGTAATTCAAATGTGGATAATCCAGAAAATGAGCAAGAATTTTCTATGGTATTATAGAGAAAATCCTATGGATATGCCATAGTAAAGTATCCTAGAGAAAAAAAAAAAAAAAAAAAAGATGAGATTCTTTCTATTCTTTACCACTTCTGCTTTTGGATAGGAGAATTTGCCCTATTCTCTATAAATATATTTGTTCAGTAGTCATTAGACGTAAGGGCTTGTTATGGAAGTATTAGTTTTGTTTATATACTTCCTGATTTTTCCTTGGCAGATAGATTCCCAAACATTTTATACTATAGACAGTTATTTTAAATGGAATTTCTCTTTGTATCTCCTGCTGTTGGATTTTGTTAGTGATGTATAAAAATGCTGATAATTTATGTGGATTTATTTTGTATCCTGCATCTTTGCTAAAGTTGTAGATTATTTCTAATAGTTATTTAGTTGATTCTCTAGGGTTCTCTAATTATGTCATCATATCATCTGCAAAGAGTGATAATTTGTTTTCCTCATTACCTTCTCTAATTACTTTAATCTCTTTTTCTTCCCTTACTGCCAAAACTAGCATTTCTAATACAGTATTGAATAGTAATGGTGATAGTGGGAAATTTTATTGCACCACAGATCTTATTGGGAATGGTTCCAGTTTATTTCCATTACATATGATGCTTGCTGATATTTTAAAATAGGTTCTACTGACTATTTTATTTATTCCTATACTCTCTATAGCGTTTTAATAGGAATGGGTGTTGGATTTTATAAAAGGCTTTTTCTGCATCTATTGAGATAATGTTTTTTGTTAACTTGGTTATTGATATAGTCAATTGTGCTAATAGTTTTCCTAATATTGAGCCAGCCCTCATTCCTGGCATAAATCCTACTTGGTCATAGTATATTATCCTGGGGATGATTTTCTGTAATCTCTTTGCTACCTAATCTCTTTTATTTAAGATTTTTGCATCAATATTCATTAGGGAGATTGTTCTATGATGTTCTTTCTCTGTTTTTGTCCTCCCTGGTTTAGGTATCAGTACCATGTCTGTGCCATAAAAAGAATTTGGTAGGAGTCCTTCATTCCCTATTATTTCAAATAGTTTATATAGTATTGGAGTTAATTGTTCTTTAAATGTTTGGTAGAATTCACATGTAAATCCATCTGATCCTCGGGATTTTTTCTTGGAGAGTTTATTAATAGCTTGTTCTATTTCTTTTTTCTAAAAAGGACTATTTAAGTAATTTATTTCCTCTTATGTTAATCTGGGCAATCTATATTTTTGTAGGTATTTCTCCATTTCACTTAGTTTATCAAATTTATTGGCATGAAGTGGGGCAAAGTAATTTCTAATTATTGCTCTAATTTCCTCTTCCTTGGTGGAACGTTCTCCATTTTCATTGTTAAGAGTAACAATTTGATTTGCCTTTTTCTAATCAAATTAACTAAAGGTTTATATATATATATTTTTTTTCATAGAACCAATTCTTAGTTTGATTTATTAATTCAATAGTTTTGGTTTTTTTTTTTTTTACTTTCAATTTTATTAATCTCTCATTTTATTTTTCAAATTTCAACTTTGGTATTTGATTGAGGAATTTTAATTTGTTCTTTTTTTAGCTTTTTTAGTTGCAAGCCCAATTCATTGATGTTTTCTTTCTCTATTTTATATATGTAAGCACCTAGAGATATAAAATTTGTCTTTATTACCACTTTGGCTCCATCCCACAAATTTTGGTATATTGTCTCAGCATTGTCATTCTCTTGGATGAAATTATTGTGTCTATGATTTGCTGTTTCACCCATTCATTCTTTA
The DNA here is from genome assembly GCF_048593235.1 of Sminthopsis crassicaudata. Lineage (NCBI taxonomy): Eukaryota > Metazoa > Chordata > Mammalia > Dasyuromorphia > Dasyuridae > Sminthopsis > Sminthopsis crassicaudata. The sequence goes on along the minus strand of NC_133617.1, from coordinate 568,511,879 downwards.
GGATGAGATTATTTAGTTTCTAATTACTTCTTGGTCTATTTTCTCCTGGCCTTATATTGCATGTGATTTTTATTGCATCATTATCTGGAAAAATGTGCATTTCTGCATTTGTTTTCAGGTTTTTATTCCTTAACATATGGTCAATTTTTGCATAAATTCCATGAACCTCTGAGGAAAAAAAAAAACCAAAAACTTTCTGTCTCCATTCAATTTTCTCCAAAGATATATCATAACTTCTCTAACATTTTGTTTACCTCCTTAACTTCTTTCATATTTATTTTGTGGTTTGATTTATCTAGTGCTAAGAGAGCAAGTTTGAGAAGTCCTCTAGTATAGTTTTTTGGTATCTTTCAAGTGCTCCTCTAGGAATTTCCATGCCATAACACTTGGTGCATATATGTTTAGTATTGCTGTTGCTTCATTATCTCTGGTACCCTTTAGTAAAATATAGTTTCCTTCTTTATCTTTTTAAATTAGATCTATCTTTGCTTTAACTTGATCTGAGATCAGGGTTGCTACCCCCGCTTTTTTTTTTTTTTTTTCCTCATCAGAAGCATATTCTGTGCCAGCCCTTTACCTTCACTTTGTATGTATCACTATACTTTAAAAAATAATATATTGTAGGATTCTGGCTTTTTTATTTTAATAGTTTTTATTTACCAGATATATTCATGTGTAATTTTACAACATTGACAGTTGCCAAACCTTTTGTTCTAATTTTTCCCCTCCTTCCCCCCCCCATGCAGAAGGCAGGTTGACCAATGCATGTTAAATATGCTGTAGTATAAATTAAATACAATATATGTATACATGTCCAAACAGTTGTTTTGCTGTACAAAAAGAATCAGACTTTGAAATAGTGTATAATTAGCTGTGAAGGAAATACAAAATGCAAGCAGACAAAATTAGATGGATTGGAACTCTATGTAGTGGTTCATAGTCATTTCCCAGAGTTCTTTTGCTGGGTGTAGCTGGTTCAGTTCATTACTGCTATATTGGAATTGATTTGGTTCATCTCATTGTTGAAAATAGCCACATCCAAAAGAATTGATCATCATATAGTATTGTTGTTGAAGTATACAACGATTTTCTGGTGCTGCTCATTTCACTCAGCATCAGTTCATGTAAGTCTCTCCAGGCCTTTCTGAAATCATCCTGATGGTCATTTTTTACAGAACAATAATATTCCATAACATTCATATACAATAATTTATTCAGCCATTCTCCATTTGATGGGCATCCATGTAGTTTCCAGTTTCTGCACCACAAAGAGGGCTGCCACAAACATTTTTGCACATACAGGTCCCTTTCCCTTCTTTAAGATCTCTTTGTGATACAAGCCCAGTAGCAACACTGCTGGGTCAAAGGGTATGCAGAACTTTTTGAGGATAGTTCCAAATGGCTCTCCAGAATGGCTGGATGTATTCACAATTCCATCAACAATGTATCAGTGTCCCTGTTTTCCCATATCCCCTCCAAAATTCTGCATTACCATTCCTTGTCATTCTAGTCAATCTGAAAGGTGTGTAGTGGTATCTCAGTTGTCTTAATTTGCATTTCTCTGATTAATAATGACTTGGAACATGTTTTCATATAACTAAAAATAGTTTCAATTTCTTCATCTGAGAATTGTCTGTTCATATCCTTTGACCATTTATCAATTGGAGGATGACTTGATTTCATAAATTAGAGTTAATTCTCTATATATTTTGGAAATGTGGTCTTTATCAGAACCTTTGACTATAAAAATGTTTTCCCAGTTTATTGTTTACCTTCTAATCTTATTTGCATTAGTTTTGTTTATACAAAAATTTCAATTTGATAAAATCAAAGTTTTCTACTTTGTGATCAGTAATGGTCTCTAGTTATTCTTTGGACATAAATTCATTCTTCTTCCACAGGTCTGAGCAGTAAACTATCCTATATTCTTCTAATTTATTTATAATCTTAAAGAATGATGTTCATCCATTCACATTTACAGTTAAAATTACTAATTATGTATTTCCTATCATCATATTATACCCAGATTATGCTTTTTTCCCTTGTCCCCCCTGAACCCCTTCCCCAGTATTAAACTTATGAACCACACTTGTATCATGCAGTCCTCTCTCTTTAGCATCTCTCCCTCCTCCATTTACATCCCTTTCCCTTCCTTGTTCCCTTTCCTTATTAGTCTTTTACTTTTCTCTTTTCTTCTCCCCCTTTTTAATGAGGTGAGAGAGAATTTTCTGTAAAGCAATATGTCAATTATTTTCTCTTTGAGACAATTCTGATGAGAGTAAGGTTCACACAATGTTCCTCCCCTTCTCTAACTTCCCTCAGATATGATAGGTTTCTTTTGCCTCTTTGTGGGACGTAGTTTCCCTCTTTTTATCTCCCCCTTTCTCTTTTTCTGATACTATCTATCCCTTTCCATTTCTACTTCCCTTTTTTGTTATATCATTAAAATCAAATTATACATATAGTCTTAATGTATATCCACAATGGAAATATAGTTCTCAAAAGTTCCTTTTACCTTTTTCTGCTTCTCTTAAGTCCTGTGGTTAGAGATCAAATTTTTTGTTTAGATCTGTTTTTTTCCTTAGAAACAAATGGAATTCATTTGTTTCCTTAAATGTCCATCTTCTTCCATGGAAGAAAATGCTGAACTTAGCTGGGTAGTTTATTCTTGGCTGTATTCCAAGTTCTTTTGCCTTTTGGAATATCATATTCCAGGCCCTTCGATCCTTTAATGTAAAGGCAGCCAGATCTTTAGTGACCCTTATTGTGGCACCTTGGTATTTGAATTGTTTTTTTCCTGGCTGCTTGTAATATTTTTTCGTTAGTCTGATAGTTCTGAAATTTGGCCACAATGTTCTGTGGAGTTTTTTTTTTTTTTTGTTTGTTTGTTTGTTTGTTTTGTTTTGTTTTGTTTTTGTGTTTTGTTTGTTTTGTTTTGTTTTGTTTTGTTAGGGTCTTTTTCAGAAGGTGTTCAATGAATTCTTTCAATGTCTATTTTACCTTCTAGTTCTATTATCTCTGGGCAGTTCTCTTTGATGATTTCCTGTAAAATAGTATCTAGGCTCTTTTTTCATCATAATTTTTGGGAAGTCCAATAATCCTCAGATTGTCTCTCCTAGACCTAGGTTCTAGGTCTGTCATTTTGGCAAGTAGATAATTGACATTTTTCTCCAGATTTTCATTTTTTTGGTTTTGCTTGACTGATTCTTGGTGTCTCAATGAATCATTCATTTCTATTTGTTCAGTTCTGATTTTCAATGAGTTATTTTCTTCATTAGCTTTTAAATGAGTTGTTTTGCTCTATGGAATTTTTTTTTCCATTTCACTAAATTTGTTTTTTAGTGAATTATTTTCTTTTTCCAATTCACAAATCCTAATTTCTTGAGAATTCTTTATCTTTTCCAACTCACAAATCCTACTTTCCTGTGATTTCTTTACCTTTTCCAATTCTCTAATTCTGTTTCCCTGCACTTCCTGTGAATTCTTTACCTTTTCCAATTCACATTTCAGGAAGTTGTTTACCTTTTCTAATTCACATTTCAGGACATTGTTACTCTCTTGCATAGCTTCTCTTTCCTTTCCCCATTTTTCTTCTAATTCTCTTTTTAATAGTCACTTCTAGGAGAGCATTATTTGAGGTATTGTCTGGAGGCTATCTGCTATTAGTCTCCTGGGCATTAGAAACCCACTCTTTTTCTGTATAGAAGCTGTCAATCGTTTTCTTCACTTTTTTATTCATTTTTTTAAAGCCTTCAGGGTCTGCCTTCAGTGCAAGGAGGTTACAAGTTTCCTCTGCAGAGCAAGGATGGGTATATGGACAGTTGCTGTCCTCTCAATGGGCTGCAAGGAACAGCCAAGCTACAGAAAGACTCTGGGAAGAGCTCCACATGGAAGTGAGTATGCCTGAGTATCATGGGCAAGGCAGTGTAATTGCCCTGCAAGGAGCCCCACTGTGAGGATTAGTGACTACCTTTAGGGCTAGAGGTTAAGCAGCAAGAGTATCACTGTCCCCCCCACAAATGACTGCTTTGAGTATTAGCAGTTGCCCTATCCCTCACCGTACCAGCAGTTTCTCTGCCTGGGGAGTACAGTCAAGCTGGGGAGATACCACTACCCCAGGCCGAGCCCTTCACTGTGCAGATGAGAGGCTGCCCTGGGCTTTGCCCCTGCTATATGTGACTGCCCCCCAACAAGAGCCCTTCACTGCAGAATGCTGCAAAGAGCTGTGTTATGGTCTGTGCTAAGTCACTTCCAGTCCTGGGTGCACACAGCCAGATCCTCTCAGGCTCTGGTGTCCCTCAGACACCAGACTACCCTAGGCTCCAACTTCTCTGCTGGTCCACTACTCCACAACTGAAGCAAAGCAGTCAGGCTATGGCAGATCTCTATGTAAACCTTTCAACTGCAGAGGCCACCCCACTGCTGTTTCTATTCCTCTCTGTGCTGGTCTACTCCAACCACCTCAGGTCAAACCTTTTCTGGCGATATTCCACATTCTCTTCTGCTGGTAAGTTGTTATACTTCCAATCTTCCTGGGTGTTACCAGTTAAGTGCTATTTTTGAGGCTGAATTAAATAGTTGATAGAAAAGGAATGAGAGAGCTAAAAAAGTTCCATGTGGCTTCTCTGCCATTTTGCCCCCTCCCCCCCATTCTGGCTTTTAATCCAGTCTGCTGTCTGCTTTTGAATTATGGGTGAGTTCATCCTATTCACATTCACAGTTAAAATAACTAATTCTGTATTTCCTGCCATCTTATTTACCCTAGGTTATGTTTTTCTTTTTCCTATTCCCCTTCCCTCCTCCCCAGTGTTTTGCATTTGATGACCACCTCTCTCAAACAGTCCTCCTCCTTTAGAGCCCTCTACATTTTGTACACCTTTTGCCTAATTCTTCTGTTTTCCTTTCTCTTAGTTTCTCCCTTTCTTTTGCTGCTTCCCTCCTACTTCCCTATAAGGTGAGACACGTTTCTCTGTGAAACCAAATATGTCTGATACTATCTCTTAGAGCTAAATCTGATGAGAGTAAGATTCACACAATGCTCATCCCCCTTCCTCCTTCTTTACCTCAATTATAATAGGTTTTCTTTGCCTCTTAGTGAGTTGTAATTTCCCTTATTTTACCTCCTTTTCCCTTTTTTTCCCAGTATGATCCCCTTTCTACCTCTAGTTTCTTTTTCATATTATTATAATAAAATCAAATTATACTCACACTCACTAAGTAAGTATACCCATAACAGAAATATAGTTCTTAAGAGTTCTTTCCTTTTCACCTTTTATTATATTTCTCTTGAGTTCTGTGTTTGGAGATCAGATTTTTTCTTCAGTTCTGGTCTTTTCATTAGAAATAGGTGAAATTCACCTATATCATTGAATATCCACCTTTTTCCTTGAAAGATAATGCTCATTTTAGCTGGATAACTTAATCTTGGCTGGAATGGAAGTTCCTTTGCCTTTCAGAATATCAGATTCTAGGCCCTTTGATCCTTTAAGCTACTAGGTTCTAGGTAATGCTAATTGTGGTTACTCTGTATTTAAATTGTTTCTTTCTCACTGCTTGCAATATCTTTTCCTTTTTGTGAGAGTTCTGAAATTTAGCCACCATATTCCTTGGGGATTTAATTTTAGTGTACTTTTAGGAGGTGATCTGTGAATTCTTTCAATGGCTTTATTACCTTCTGATTCTAAGATATCCAGGAAGTTTTCATTTATGATTTCCTGTAAGATAATGTCTAGGTTTTTGTTTGTTTATTTTTCATCATGGCTTTCAGGAAGTACAAATAATCCTTAGATTATTTTCCAGGTCTTTTGTTTTTCCTAAGAGAAATTTCATATTTTCTTCTATTTTATTTCATTTTTTTTTGTTTTTGTTTGACTGATTCATGAAGTCTTATTGAGTCATTCACTTCCACTTGTTCAATTCTAATTTTTAGTGTATTATTTTCTTCAGTTACCTTTTTAATCTCCTTTTGCAATTGGCCAATTAATTTTTTTCTTCATTGCATTCTTTTCCCATTTGTTCCATTTCTTCTTGCAATGATCTCATTTCATTTACCCATTTCCTTCTCTTTTTAAAGATTCTTTATGCAATCTTCAAAGAAAGTCTTTGAAATGGTGGCCAATTCATGTCTCTCTTTGGGGCTTCTTCTAGAATTGCTTTGTTTTTAGGAATCTCAGAATGTAAGGTCTGTTTTCTCTCTCTCCATAAATGCTGTCTATTGTGAGAGTTTTTGTTTTTTATTCATTTTTTTAAGTCTGGAGGTCTGTTCAATTCAAAGGAGTGACAGCTGCTTTAATTTTCCCTAAGGCAGTTCTACTGATTGATTTCTAGTGCTGGGTAATGATTCCTAGGTCTGGAGTTCTTTTAGGGCTTACTGGTTTACAGTTTGTCTTTTACAAAGGGCAAATATGCCAAACCATCTCTTTACAATCAGGAACAATGGCCTAAGAGGCTCACAGAAGATACTTGGGTACGCGGAGGCTACAATGCTCTGACTCCCAGCCCCAGCTCTTTATCCACAACTCCCTACACTGTGATCTGGGATTGGCAGACTATCCCCTTGCTAATTTGAAACAGATTGGTTCTTAAATTCTTCCAAGATATCTTTCTCTAGGAATGTGTTGTGCACCAAATATTTGTGGATTCTTTTACTTCAAAACCAGTTTAGAAGCTTAATCTACTGTTGGTTTGAGAGAAGGTCAGAGGAAGTCACAGAAAGTCCTCTCTGTTTTCCATCCCTGGAAGTCAAAATGAGATGATATTTCTAAAATATTTTGTAAACCTTAAAGCACTAACTAAATCTAATTTAGTATCTATGATCATTTCTGGTATTCTGGTAGAAGATGCTTACCACACTATCTTAGTATTCTCTTAAAGTATTTTCCAACAATTTTATTTAATTATAATTGCAATAAGACCTAGGGGCTTACACCTCTACTTAGTGGGACTCAGCCACAGATTACATTCAGAAGGCGAAAACACAAAGGTTATAATAAGCATACTCCTAAAGTTATATTTTATGACTCTCTATTGACATATTTGACTTTTCTAACATCATGCAGAGGATACAATTTTCAAAAGTAAAGATGTGTATTCAAATTCCATATCAAGAGGAGTAATAAAAAACATTTGGCTCATAAATTTAGGGTATATTCACTTACAATTTTGAGAAGAGTACAAATGCAATGGACATATGAAGAAAGATGACATCTGCATCTATAGAAAGAACTAATAAATATATGTAGAATAATTTTATATTTATAGATCTATTTGCAAGTAACAATACCTATCTCTAGGGCTGGGAGAGGAGAAAAATATTTCATAAAAACTTTTATATAATTTAAAAGGAATAGCTAATTGTGCATAATACATTTGCAATTTCATGTGCAACTTTTTTATTACACTATGTTATAAAAAAGATTGTTTCACTCTACAAATAAAAAATAAAATCAAACTTAAAAAAAAGTTCATATGTGGCTAGGCAATACATAGCAATCTCATGTGGCCAAGGCAACATAGTCTATAAGCACTTCAAGCCTCTCCACCATGTCTGCTTGTTATATCCTCCCATTGATTCTTTTTGGTGAGTTGTTCCTCTAGACTTCATGAATCTGCTGTACAGCTGAACCTTAGTCTCTACTTCAGGTTTCTTACAAACTTGCCTAGAGTAATACATTTCAAAAGAACCAGAAGTATCGTACAGGCACCAAGGCTCAAAGAAATGCCTTATCCTAATTGAGAATCTAGCTCTAGGTACTGGATTTATAAGCCCTTTTGCTGACAACTCTTTTTCATTTCTTTCACTGGACTCTTGGCTTTGAGTTTCTTCTGTAAAAAGCAAAATCTAATCCATAATTCCTAATTTCCCTTGTCCCTACATAGTAATAAAGGAAGAGGTTGATTTACTTAAGGATAAGAGTATGAGCTAAGTAGACTTTTTTTCCTATTTTGTTTTCCCTCATTTCTTTTAAATTGTTCACACTTGCATAAAATTATTAGTAATATTATCCCCAAACTAGTCTTTATAAACCTACAGCTACTTTAACCATCACAGTCAGAGAATTGTCAGAGCAGTGTGATTTTCCAAAGACAATTAAGAGTTCAAGGCTCTTGATGCCTGTTGCTGTGATATCATATTAAACAGACTTATAATAGGATATCATTTAAATAGGTCATTGAAACAAGAAATTCTAGTACTTATTACCTTTTGATTATTAGATAACATCTACCAGATTCCAATTATCCCCTTATAGATAAACATCACTATTTTAATGTAAAGGACAATGAAAAGAATAGAACAGGAGACAAATGATAGACTTTGTTAAAGATGAATGAATCTTATTTTTTTATTGGCTTTTGGATGAAGATTTATATACCCCAAACATTGGGACTATTTGATGTTTATTCTCCTTAGAGAAAATGTTTATCTTCTTTCTCATCTTATATATAATATATATATATATATATATATTTTTTTAAGAGGGGAGAATAACAAATTAAGTAAATTCTAACAATTATCAATTTAAAATAAAATATCAATATCATGCTCAATGTTTTTATTTATTAGTTGCTGAATTAATATTATTTTGGATTAAAAAAATCTTATTAAATTGTCTGTGAACAGTTTGTTCTGGTCAATATATTCCAACACTGAACTATAAGTCAAGTGACTGAATTCTAGAACCAAGTTTCCTGCTAACTCGCTTTGTACATATTTAGACTTCCTGGGTTTCCTAATCAGTAGAATTATAGGATTGAATGAGATCACTTCAATGGAAGAGATGAGTACCAGTCTCTTATAAGGAAGACTCTTTATTGTCTGATATTTTCTCTTAAAATTACAAAATAGGGCTTAGCTCTTTTTCTTTTTTAATGATCTCTTAATTCTCTTTGAAGTCTAGATCTAATGATCCTTTAATTTTTGAGCAACCAAACTATTCTGCAAAAATCACAGAAATCATGAATAGGAGGCTAATAGCAATGGAAACCCTGTCTTCAAGTTTCTTTGTTTTTACTTTTTAAAATCTTTTTAAACATTTATTTTAGGTGCATCTAGGTGGCACAGTGGATAGAGTACCAGCCCTGAAGTCAGGAAGACTTGAGTTCCAATCTGGTCTCAGACACTTAAACACTTCATAGCTGTGTGACCCTGAGCAAGTCGCTTAACCCCAATTGCCTCAGCAAAAAAAAAAAAAAAAAAAAAAAAAAAAAAAAAAGAGCACAAGGGAAAAGCCACGGGAGAGAAAAAACAAACAAACAGAAAAAAAAAGTGAACATAGCATGTATTGATTTACATTCAATCTACATATGTCTTTTTCTGGATGCAAATGACATTTCCAAAGTCTATTGATTGTGCTTTGGTTAACTGCATCACTTAGAAGAACTAAGTCTTTCATAGTTGATCATTGCTCATTTTTGCTGTTAATGTGTACAATATATTCCTGCTCGTTTTACTCAGCATCAGTTCCTGTAAATCTTTCCACGTTTTTCTAAAAATCATCTTGTTCATCATTTTTTATAAAACACTAAAATTTCATTATCTTAATATCCCACAACTTATTCAGCCATTCCCCAACTGATGAGCATACACTCCTTTTCCAATTCTTTGCTATCACAAAAAGGGGCCTAACTCTTTATTAGAAAAAAAATACATTTCTATTTTTTTTTATTATATATATATATATATATATATATATATATATATATATTTATAATATTATCCCTTGTATTCATTTTTCCAAATTACCCCCCCTCCCTTTATTCCCTCCCTCCGACGACAGGCAATACCATACATTTTACATGTGTTACAATATAGTCTAGGTACAATACATGTGTGCGAATATCATTTTCTTGTTGCACAATAAACATTAGAATCCGAAGGTACATGCAACCTGGGCAGACAGATATTAGTGCTAACAATTTTCATTCCCCTCCCAGTGTTTCTTCTCTGGGTGCAGCTACCCCTGTCCATCTTTGATCAACTGGAAGTGAGTTGGATCTTCTTTATGTTGAAGATTTCCACTTCCATCAGAATACATCCCCATACAGTATTGTTGTTGAAGTGTACAGTGATCTTCTGGTTCTGCTCATTTCACTCAGCATCAGTTGATTTAAGTCTCTCCAGGCCTCTCTATATTCCTCCTGCTGGTCATTTCTTACCGAGCAATAATATTCCATAACCTTCATATACCACAATTTACCCAACCATTCTCCAACTGATGGACATCCATTCATCTTCCAGTTTCTAGCTACAACAAAAAGAGCTGCCACAAACATTTTGGCACATATATGTCTCTTTCCGCTCTTTAGTATTTCTTTGGGATATAATCCCAGGAGTAGCGCTGCTGGGTCAAAGGGTATGCACAGTTTGATAACTTTTTGGGCATAATTCCAGATTGCTCTCCAGAATGGCTGGATTCTTTCACAACTCCACCAGCAATGTATTAGTGTCCCAATTTCCCCACATCCCCTCCAACATTTGTCATTATTTGTTCCTGTCATCTTAGCTAATCTGACAGGTGTGTAGTGGTATCTCAGAGTGGTCTTAATTTGCATTTCTCTGATCAGTAGTGATTTGGAATACTCTTTCATGTGAGTGGATATAGTTTCAATTTCTTCCTCTGAGAATTGTCTGTTCATATCCTTTGACCATTTATCAATTGGAGAATGGTTCGGTTTCTTATAAATTATGGTCAGTTCTCTATATATTTTGGAAATGAGACCTTTGTCAGAACCTTTGTTTTTAAAAATATTTTCCCAATTTGTTACTTCCCTTGTTTGCATTAGTATTATTTGTACAGAAACTTTTTAGTTTGATGTAATCAAAATCTTCTATTTTGTGATCAATAATGATCTCTAGTTCTCCTCTGGTCATAAATTCCTTCCTCCTCCACAAGTCTGAGAGGTAGATTATCCTCTGTTCCTCTAATCTATTTATTATCTCCCTCTTTATGCCTAAATCATGGACCCATTTTGATCTTATCTTGGTATATGGTGTTAAGTGTGGATCCATATCTAATTTCTGCCATACTAATTTCCAGTTTTCCCAACAGTTTTTTCCGAATAATGAATTTTTATCCCTAATGTTGGAATCTTTGGGTTTGTCAAAGATTAGATTGCTATAGATGTACCCTTTTTTGTCCTTTGTATCTAATCTGTTCCACTGATCTACCGGTCTATTTCTTAGCCAATACCAAATGGTTTTGGTGACTGCTGCTATATAATATAGCTTTAGATCAGGTACACTTAGACCACCTTCCTCTGAGTTTTTTTTCATTAGTTCCCTTGCAATTCTTGACTTTTTATTCTTCCATATGAATTTTGTTGTTATTTTTTCTAGGTCATTAAAATAGTTTCTTGGGAGTCTGATTGGTATAGCACTAAATAAATAGATTAGTTTGGGGAGTATTGTCATCTTTATTATATTCGCTCGGCCTATCCAAGAGCACTGAATGTCTTTCCAATTATTTAAATCTGATTTTATTTTTGTGGCAAGTGTTTTGTAATTTTTCTCATATAATTCCTGACTTTTCTTTGGTAGATGGATTCCCAAATATTTTATACTCTCAACATTTGTTTGGAATGGAATTTCTCTTTGTATCTCTTGCTGTTGCATTTTGTTAGTGATATATAAAAATGCCGAGGATTTA